>NC_056728.1:301009805-301089805 GCF_019279795.1 Protopterus annectens
CGCATTGCTTACCCAAGCACAAACAGGATTAAACCTGCTTACTGCTGCTTAAAAGTGCTTACTCCTGCTTGCCCTCACACTAATTTAGAAATAAATGACACATGGGTCTTTGAAAAGTGGTAGATTTGGACATTTTGTACATATTTTACACTATTTGCTGTATGGCATGGATTTATCATTCATTACACATTATAACTTTTTTTAGTATCCCTGATTCATGTTTACATATACTGTATGGGGTACTTGTGTTTATCTGTGAATTTTACCATATTATTACAATAACACCTCACATCTGCACTTATTGCAGTAGTCCAGTTCACAAATATATGTTATTTAGTAGGTTATACAGCAAAGTAAATGTTCATAATTTGCTTTCACATGGAAAGTGGAATTTACTGCAGTGAAGATTGAACCAGGAATGATTTCTCTCAAAGAGAACGCTCTAACCATTACACTATTGCAGTATTTCTTCAACTGAATGTATCTTGTTATTTACCTTCTTGTGCTATTTAAGCTACAGTATGCATGGCTAAGCAATGTGCAAACCCGCCCAGCTATGGTTAAATGTAATCTGTTTGATAAAAAAAAATTCTAGTTTTATTTTCTCTAGGAAGGAATAGGTTTCACTTATTGCTGTGGATTTCTGCATGCATTTGCACATTTAGCAGACATCCTAGCAACCCCCCATACTTCTTAACCTCTTCATGCAAAATATCTGGACAAAGCTTGACAAAATGAGGTACAACTAGGGACATATTTTAAATATTCTCTTATAAACTTAAGTAAGTTGTTAGAGTAACAGAATTTGCTTTAATATAACTTTTCTCAAGGCTTTGGAGTCCGAAACTCAAATGTATGCCATCATTTAACGACTTCAATCCTGAGATCATCCCAGTGATTTGCCAGGACAAATGAGGTACTGGCCGAAAATATGAGCAAAATATGTGGACATTCTGTGAAGATCTGTACAGTTGAGAGGTATGCAACCCCTATGAGTGTTCTCATTCATTGTAATTGCTGAACGGCAATTCTTGAGGGCAGTGGCATTTATATTGTAAGAGCTCTGCTCTCAGACCGATCCCCTGCACTCGTCCACGCTCCATGTCCATTTAGGAGCAGAATCAGCGCGTCTTCATAACTATACATGGTGTGCTGCCGTGCTGCTCTTAAATGGTCATTTCCGTGCAGGGAACATTACTGAATCCTGGGGCATATTCACAAAACATATTTTTTTAAACATCCATTCTTTCTGTTTTTTTGTTACATATGCATATAAAGCTATAACTCTATACACATATGTTTCCGTCTGAAGTCTATTACCATAATGTGTTCTAGTTCCGCTATGGTTACATCTAATATTCTAATTCTTTCCTGGCATAATATACATATGCCTGAGCATGTTTCTTTCCCCATGTTCCAAACTACTGCACCATTCCAATGTTTTTCAGTTTGAGTTCTTTCTTCCTCTGAATATAATCTGATATCTTCTAAAACAATAATATGTGCATCTACTGCAGCAGACTGTTGTAACATACATATTGGCCTCTTAAGATGTTATATACTGTTCACATTTAAAGATAATATTTTCAGCTTTTAAGAACAGTTAGTATAATAAAATATTTACCCCTTTCTTTTCTTATTTTCTCTAAGTATTATAGTTTTGAATTTTTTTTTCTTTAAATCTTTTCCCTATTGAATTCTTTTTATTTCTTACTGTGCACCAATTAGCTTCTTCCTCACTTGTCTCCTATGTTTCTCTTTCCTTGTTAGTTTCTTTAACTTCATGTATAAACTCATCAGTCATATCGTTTTGTACATTTTCTTGTATAACACATTTGTTCTCTCTCTTTCTCCTGTATAACTTCATTTTCATTTTCTTGCATGTTTATTTCACATTTTAGCCAGTAATGACCAGAGCACTGCTACATTTTTTGCACTTTAAATCACATTTTTTTGCATTTTGCCCTGTTTTACAACATAAATAACATATTTTTTTTATTACATTCATTGATTAAATGATTGTTTTTTTCCCACAAAAATAATAAGTCTTTGGTTGGCCCCTGTGTTTCACAAAACCCCCATTACCATGAACATTAATAATACTATATGCATAACATTATAATTTTCCATTTTCAGTATTACTCCACATTCCCATCCCCCAGTCCATAGGTCCCCTTTCATCATTTATGTTTGTAGTGCCCATTACTTCTTTACATGTAGTTAACAAATGTTCTTTCAGTTCTTTTGCTTCAACTTCAGTTCTACACAGGATCATTATTTTTTTTTATTTGTAAAAAGGCTTGCACCACATATTCTGACCATGAATAAATATTTTTCTTTTGTTCATATGCACCAAAAAAATTCCATGGCCTGCCCAGTCTGAAATATCAAGTCACAAAAAGTCTTTCTATTAATTAAAATAAATGCTCTTACCTCTTTTGTTTTGACACCCAAAGGTGCTATGACATAGTCCCAAACCTCATACCCATCCAAATTGTTTCTTTTTTTACTGATCACATGTACTGTGTACTTCTTTTTTTGTGTCTTTTATTTCTTCTTTCTTCTTTGCTCCTTCTCCAACAGTTTGTGCATAAGTTTTTGTCTCTGTAACTTTTTCTGGCATAGTCTCTTCTTTTTCTTTTACTTCTTCTATGTTTTCCATGATATTGCTCCATGAAATTGCTACTCCACTTTCTGGTTCACTTTTTTACCATTTCTTCCAAATTTTCATCCAACAACCCCCTCCCCCCCAAGATTGTAGGGTTGTAAGTATGCATTTTTCAGAGGTAACTGTCTCTCCTTCAAACAATCTCCTGTAAAATGTTTCCTTTGAATACATCTCAGTTGCAGCCACAATCTCCTTTTCCTCCAATACTAAGCACGAACAGAACCCAAACAGGGTATAACTAGGAACAAAACAACAAAAATTCCCAGAAACCAGCGAAAGTCACACTCCAGCTTTATTCTTGTGAAAACAGTATCCAACGACTAAGTGCTTTCGCCAATGGTTTGGCTTCTTCAGAGTCATTGGAGAATAAAATCTAACCATTTAAATAGTAACATCAATTCATTTGTAAACCAATCCTAAACCTTGGATTTAAATATTCACGTATCTACATATCCAAATGTTATTAACTCAGTGCATACTAAAGAAAACACACATATGTATACACATAACTTGTTTCTTTAAAAAATATGTAAAAATATTTATATATATATGTATTATTACACTACCTAAAATGGTTATATAACATTTTATAAAATTGTCGGAGTCCTATTAAAAGCACACATATTCTATTCTAAGCAATTAATTAATATTATTGAGTATAATAAATATTATTGAATACAATAAATATTAAAAGAAAGAAAAAAATAAATTAAAAAATTATATATATATATATATATATATGTGTGTGTGTGTGTGTGTGTGTGTGTGTGTGTGTGTGTGTGTGTGTGTGTGTGTGTGTGTGTGTGTAAGACTCATAGAAAATATGATTTCACAACAACTACATCCCTATATCGCTACAACCAACACTACAAAGAAATTAACACTGACTTTATGCTTACAGCAGTGTCTTCCATAATAAAATGATAAAAAATGTATTTCCCACATGCTTGTTTCAAGCACAGTTATATTAGTCAGCCCTTATTCCCACACTTCAGTATCAGTACTTTAAGTATATCACAATCACTCTCCTTAAGTCTCTTATCAGAAGCATTTTGAATACTTTTCATTCCATTTTTTCTTGCTTTCCTTTAATTTAGCCTGTTTGTACAGCATGTTCTCCATCAGGTCTTTTGTCTGCTGGTGCACTGATTACTGAGGCAGTAAAATTCATTCTCACCTCATTTCCCATTGTGACTCAGTGATTAATAGCTGAATGGCAATAATGCAGGATGTTCTTGCAGCCACTTAAACTAATCTCCAAACCTAAAAACTGAGATCTGTTTGAGCAGGCATGGTCAGTATTGCATACAGCTGCATCAATGGAGCTTGGACTAGCTTTGCTTATGAAGCTGAAGACCTATGCCACTTAAAATTATTTTTAGTTAATTAAGGAATGCATTCGTTCATTAATTTCTTTACTTATCTGGGAATATAGTAAAGGTATATAGTAATACTGTTTGATATTTTACACTACATTTATGAGTGCTGGGGAAATGACTAAGACAGAGAGATAATATGTGCTTGAGGGAATTATCACTGAGTTTAGTTTCAAACATTCTTATTTTGCTACAACAGAAATGCCTTTAAGCAGCTTTAATCTGGTCTTGACTATATAATGTTCCATTACTTTCAGCCATCTGAGAGATGACATTGTCTGATCAACCAGATATTATATTTGTTCTGACTAACCTTGTCAGGACAGTCTAATTGAATGATTGAGCTTTATGGACACGGAATTCCAAGTACTGAACTGCTAGTATACAATGCAAAAATTAATGGTTATACTTGGCTTTAGCAAAAGAAAGTATATCTGCCAATATCCTAAGATCAAATATATATTCTGTCTCTTCAGGCTGAATTGACATAACATTCTGGATTGTCAGAAGATAATTCTTTGAAAATGACACCATAAGAAAAGGATTTTAACTGCCTTCAGAAAATTTCTTTAGAAAGAATGCAAACAATATATAATATTCACACTTATTTCTATGTGCAGCAAAATTGTGATAATTAGGAATTAGTGTTTTATTCATATTGTTCTTTCCTTATTATATTTTGGATCACAAGCGAATACCATTTTTATATTCTAAAGGTATCAGCCAGATTTATGGCACATAATCAGTCTTATTGATTATGGTTGCCTGAGTGACAGAGTGAGTTGAAATGGATTTAGTTAAAAGCATGCTTGCATTATTATTTGATGGACAGCAACTAAATATTAATGTTTGTTATAGAAGTCATATTTTGTCATTATGTTGACAGTAGTATTTAAGACATACAGGGTAAATTAATGCAACCGTATGGTAAAATACATATTATATAATTTTTATTTGATTATTTCTGAACGTAAAGCTCTTCTTGTAGAACATAATGATTAGATATTTTCAACAACCTTGTTCTACATAAAGTCATTTTGTGTTACAGATGTCTGAGAGGATATGGCATTGACCTTTAACTTTCTAGTCAATGTATTTTCAAGCTAATTTTTTGAAAATGTAAATTAATCTGTCTTTAAACGTTTACTAGTACATTGTTTGCTATTACAAACTACTTTTTCTTCCTGAAATATTCCAGCCATTCATTATAGGTTACTCTGGAGAATGACAAACGTAGTTAGTCTTTAAAATAATGTGAAAATGCCCACAGCAATTTTCTGTCATATTATGCTATGAGATTTCCATTAGCCCCAGGCTTAACACACCAGCGAAGAGCTGTTTGTGGCTGTCAGGTGATGAGCAGGGAGCTCCCGCAGCTGTCAACAATCAGCCTGACAACTGATATTAGCCATGTTATTACATTTTATTTAATCTTTTTTACTTTTCCTAGCTTCAGTTCTACATAGAAGGACACTGAATCTGAACACTGTCACTGCTGCTTAGCTGAAGTGTAATATTAGATGAATCATAAAACCTTTAGGCAATGCTGAGGAGTGGAAATTTACCATTAGAGAGTGGAGGCTACTGAGAAATGCCATGTCTCCTAGAAATCACTATGAATTTAAAGAGTATGAAGACAGTGCATACCATAATTACATTTCTGCTAAAACATACAACAAAGCACAATGTATAGAAACTATACAGCCCTAATGCAAACTGAAATGGGTGGTGGGCAAGTTACATTTTCTGAAGTATTACAAATCTCACACACCAGGAGACTGCAGGAAAAAAAATGCGTGTGTATATTTGTGTGTGTGTATATATATATATATATATATATATATATATATATATATATATATATATATATATATATCACACACACACACACACACATATTACAATAGGAACAGAGCTGAGTCATTTGTAAATATGTATAACTTGTATGTTTATTTATTTATTTTTTTGCTACCAGTGGTAACTCCATCATCACAGTGAGAAACTATGAACGGTAGAGAATGAGGTATACAACTACAATATAAAATATTTACAGTTCATGTAGATTAACCTCAAGGGTATGTAGTCTTAATTACTTCTAAAAGAAGTATGTCACAAAAATAGAAATAAGAGAATGTATAATGTTGCATTGCATGCTTCTTTCTTTCTTTCTTTCTGTCTTTCTTTCTTTCTTTCTTTCTTTCTTTCTGCTATATTTTAACTGATAGCAAGAAACAGATGGTGTGAAAGTAATTGGTTACAACATCTTTCCTGACTGAGTTTCAGCTTGGTACATTGAAAACAGTTAAATTCCATGGTTTCCCAATGCTGATTTTTGAAAAAAAGGACTTCAAATTATTGTCTTAGAGCTACAAAGGTCTAGGGCAAGCCTGCAGCTTGTGATTTAAACAATGAGGTTGACGGTATAGGATCCATTAATTGGAGGACATGGTAGTAGTGGTTTGGGCGAGCATTTAAACTGTATTACTTATTTGTTCATGAGTTTGGTAACAGCTTTCAACATTTTCTTTGTAAAAAGACCAGTTTGAAAACACACTGGCAGCTAGTCATGGTGCAGCAAAGTTTGAATCAGAAAATACATGTATTGTTAGCTATCATTCCTCTTATTCAATTGTTGTAAAAGTTTATTTTTATGGAGACCTGGTCTCATTTGCTGAGGATATCAGGGGAAAAGCTGTACAGCAAAAAATGGATATATTATTATTATTATTATTATTTTTATTACTATTGTTTCTGTTGTTTTTGTTATTATTATTATTGCAGTTTATTGCTGTTCTAGTTATTGTTGTTGTTTTTGATGCTGTTGTTATTGAATTAGAGTAATCAGTCATCCTATACAGTATGTCTTTAGGTTGTAGGTGGTGGAGGACTGGAGAAAAACATTTCATTTATTTATTTATTTAGATACTTATTAATTAACCTGGAGTCCCTTTCTCAGTCATGACAAAGGACCAAATATGAAGACAGACAATATACATCTTTAAAATGTATACATAATGGAGAGAAAGTCTAGATTAATACATATAATACACTGGCAGAAACAATTAAAATAGGACAAATGCATACATAAAGCATAGATTTCAGTCACCTAAAACACAATTAAGATAGGGACACAATATTATCCATAACAGAAGATATCACATTTAGAGAAATTACATTTCTAATGCATTTTTACTCCATACTAGATGCAAGATGGTTGTTCATTTTCAGTTGAAATCCTGTAAGGTTGTGTTCATGACAAAGCTTTGCTAACAGCTGATTCCAGCAGGCTGGGGTTATTCTGTAGAAAGTCTTTCACCAGTCACAAAAGATGGTGTACTAAGCAAAAATGACCTTCTTCATGTACTCTGAGTATGTAGTGAGAATTTTTAATAGCTAAGTGATCAGCAATTGAAAGGCAATATCCCATGTTAATTAGCACATATGTTAAAAAAGTAGCAGATGTGTGGCTCTTGCATTCCAAGGTAATTGATTTACCTTCTGTTAAAAAAGCAGTGATGAATTCTATATTCTACATAGACGTTAAACCTGGAAATTGCTGACTGTTGGAGGCTTGTGTTATAGAAAACATTCAGGCTGACTGAAGAGCATACTTGAGTTCAGGTACAAAGGTATTACTACACAGGATTTTATTGTGTCTGCATTGAAAAGGCTTGACATGTGAAACAGAGCCAAACCTGGTTATGTACCATAGCTCATAACTTCATTGTTCAAGAATCATTGCTAAAGACAAAAATAACGGGTGTAGAAAGGTCCAGAACCAGGTACAATTGTTTAAATATTTCTCTAGTTCAGTTTAAAAAAAATAATAGAACAACAAGTTGTATATCATTGTGCATTTTCTGAACAATACAAAGTATACAGTTCTAATGTCTGACATGGAATGAATGTAACCCTCAGTAATTTACCAGAAAAATCAAGCCTTTTACAACAGACAGGGCTAAAATGTGAGGCAACATTCATGATGTTCTTTAAAGCTAGGGGAAGATAAATGTATGTTAAGTACTCTTTTGCTTGACATTTGAAAGAATTTGATTCAATGTCTTTTATGTAAGTTCACCAGTATAAGAGGGCCATTGTTTATGAGATCTCTACTACGAATGTAGTCTACATCTTTCAGGAAATCACTGGTTTTAAAAGTCATTAGGGCTGATTTTTTTTAATTGATTGTAATTAAGCCAGTGCATGTACAGTGAGAGCTTTCTCTACTCACACATAACACAGAAGTCGAAACTGGATCATAGATTTTAAGTCTGAGAGGTAACATCACTATCAACAGTCCCACCATTTTCACTAATCACTAATACTTATAATATTCTTCATATTACATTAAAACAGAATTTCAGTCTCAGTTTTAAAGACAGAAACAACTTCAACAACAAACCACTAACAGCAGCGTTAACATGGAGCTCTTCATGAAGTGACATATAACTTACAAACTCATACCTGTCTAATGTGTAGTCATCTGCTACAACATTTCTGAATGTTGTAAGAAAGACTTTGTAGTTTTGCTTTTTGTAGAAAAGATGTATCCTTGGTTTCATTGTGTAATGACCTGAAATGTATTTTCTGGAGTTTAGGATGCATGCATCAATATAAAAATGAGAGTGAACAGGTATCTTCTGCTCTCTGAAATCATTCAATGTCTATTCATATCACTGTTCAGCATTAATATCAGCCTTCTTTTATTGTTTGCTTGTATGTTTTCATTTGTTTACAAATTTGGGACATTTTATTAACAAATGTTGAAAATAATGGTAACCACAAGTGTTGAAAACTACTGGCAGATCTTTGCAGACTTCTGGTGACCCATTTTCAGATGATGAGCACAGGCCATACTCAGGTAAATGAGGTTCATCCTAAAGATCAAACTATGCTTCCTTAGCAGCCGTGCATACCCTGCAACAGAATTCAGAAAACAGATACCAGAGAAGACAGGTAAAGGGCACTCACTGCAGTTCATTGGTGCTATTTAAATCCTACTACAGCCAAGGTGGTAATTTTTGGAATTAACATACTGACCAGTTTCAGAGATACTTCATATCTTTAAGTAGCCAGAAATAAACCACACTGGATGTTTTGCATGCTCATATATCCAGAAACCAATGGGTTTTACATCAAACTACCAATTACTTAAGGCTATCTTATAGCTTGAACTTGATAAAAGTACCATAGGAATTGTATTATTTTAAATATCTCAAAGGTACAGCTGCAAAATGCTTGATTATGATTCATGTCAGTGAGATTAATTTAGTAACAAGTTATGTGGGAATATTAATCTCCATTGAGGTCCATGATTTCTTGCTTAGCTGTAAATCAAAGTACTTTTAACCACCTTCTTCTTCTTCTCTAAGAATCTGTCTTTTTGACCAAAATATTTTTATAGCAGAATATACATAAAGCAATTTTAATATAGAGGAAAAATACAAATTCATTATCACAACCTTTGAACAACATAGTTTCAATGACTAACAAAATCCTAATTATAAGCCTAAAGTTGGCAAATCCAATAAAATAAGGTCAAAACAGAAACCAGGTAAAATATAAATTCTACTTAGTTTATGCTACTTTTTTCTCAGAAGTGTGATATCAAGCATAGATAAAGATGCCAATATAAAGAAATGCAACAGCTGGATCATAATCATCCAAAAACACATGACAAACTATGTTCATTGCTGATTGCCATTCTGAAATCATTTACATAGATTTACAAAAAACCTTGTAGAATGTTGGCATTTTATTAGATAAGCCAAAAACTTGCTCATTGAAACCTCATTCAATGACGCCCTTTGAGTAATAATATATAATTTAACCAGAATTGTCAGCACAATGACCAACATATTTGTATTTTTATTATTATCTAAGCCAGGATTTGAGATTTCTTATTGTCAGCTTAGATTACCACTAATTATATATAATCAAACTCATTGCTAATGTAAGACTACAAGGGGTGTACAGGAAAACATTCCTGTATGTCTACATTTTCATTTTCATGCACATAGCAAAATGGAGTACACTTTGGGAAAGACAAGAATCTCTTTCAGACAGATTGAGGGTAAGCAAGAAAAATGATCACAAATTTTCTATAAAATTGCAATTCAAAACACAATTCCAGATCTTAACCCATGTTTTGTCAATATTCAAATGTGAGCCAGATTGATCTTTCAAAGATGAATGAAAGATGTAAATACTATATTTAAGATTAATTTATAGGATGCACAATTGGTTGCGGCAAAAGAAATGATTGTTTCAATAAGACAACATTTTAATATTTAGCTTTATCAGAAAAGCAATTAATAAAAAGTAATTTAATTCCAGTCAAATTATATTGTCTACATTGTAATTTTTTGGCAGATGATAACAATTACATAGTTTAGGGGGCAATTAGAAGTGTTCAATAAGAAGCCAGAACCAAGAAAAGTCTCTGATAATGAGAAGTCAAACAAGTGAATCATCTTACACATAAAAAAAAAACCTGATCAATAGATTGAAAGGAAAACATCCACCACAAGCCTTATGAACAATATTGTATTAATAAGCATTTTTGTCTCAAAAAATAAAACCTAACCTGGGACTTTTATCAGAATAACATAAAGTGTTACATCAGTTCATTTATACCATTAAAAAATCACATGATGAATAATAAACTAATTAAGCCACTTTTATAAAACAGTATAGGAAAGCAGTGTCAGCATTTTTATTATAACAATCTACATCCATGATTGCCATTGCACTCCCTTATTATTGTTTATTATTCTAATACTTCTATCATTGGTCAATGATTTAACAGTGTCTCTAGTCTCTTTTGATAAGCTGTGATCAGTTCCCCTGGATTTTCTACTCAAAAGTCCCTAAATTTCTCTTTCACAAGATTGCTCAAATGAGTTCAACCCTGGGTTAAGAGATGGATTAAAGATGATATTTATAGAAATATTTATTACCCATGTCAGCACCATTTTTTTAAGCAAAATTGAAAATGTTAACTTATAAATATAATCCCTTAGACCTGTTATTGTATCAACCACATTTGCTCCCTTGGAAGCAATGAAAGAAAAACTTAGTGATAAAACTTCAGTCTTGGAAATTCCCAATATCCTTCAAGACAAATGATAGATTTTGAGTCTAAACAGGACTGAAGTTAATAATAAATGTGCATACTAAAAAGCATTACTTCTGCCCATGATGGTTCCTCCTGAAAGTCTAACTTTAGGTACACTTGGATTAGCTGTTGCCATTTTTAACATAACTGATCCTGATTGTTCAATATTCTGCATTGTGAATCTCACTGAACATTATTGATGTTGTTCTGGTGAAGTCAGAATGGTTTAAACTTTTGGACCTACAAGCAAATGACTGACCTCCTGTATGTACTGTAAAACCCTCTGCATTACTCTTTACTTCACCATTATCTAATGCATTTTCAATCTCCCTGTGAACCAGCACTTCAACTGTTTTGTTATTAGTTTGTAGATCTCAAACTAGATCTTTTTTATTAATAGCTAGTGTTGAAAGAGAAGAAACAGCTTTATCTGTACTGTTATGTATGTATTCTTTACAAACAATTTCAAACTTATTTGTATGTTTCCTTCAAATGTCATCCACCTTCTTAATTTTATACTGAAAAATTAAATATAGAATTTATTAATCATTTCTGAAAACAGCTTTATTTCAATAAACCACCTTACCTAATCCCACACAGAAATCAGAACCAGACTTAAATGGAGATCTCCATCCCAACCCCAGCCTAGTCTAACTCAGCAAACACTAAAGACAAACCCCCCCCCCATATCAATTCCCTAAAACAAAATGCCCCCGGTATTCTTATCAACATAAATGTATGAAACCTCATAAAATCCATGAACTACATGCATCCATCTCCCATTATACACCAGATATTGTCATCCTAACAGAATCCTGGCTAAAACCACACATTATAGACAACAAAATCTCACCCACTGGATATAATATTCATAGATCAGACAGAACAAATAAACATGATAGAGAAGTAACTATCCTATATAAAGACACAGTAACAGTCCAGAGACTCCAATCAGACCCACCAACTATGAAAAAATAGCAAAATAATAACATGTCAACTTGAAATTAACCCAAGCAAACACATAACTCTAATTTCAGTTTATATCCCTCTCAGTAACAACCTCTCCACAATCGAATATCTACTGTCCTGGTCATCCTCCACATTTAATCAGTAGATGATAATTGCTGCAGATTTCAATATGGATTGGCTTACTTGCTCATCTGACAACCCGTCCTCCCTCATAAATCTCTATAGTTTCACCCAAACTATAAACTCACCTACCAAGATGGATAAATGCAGGGGCAGACAGTATATACTTCACCGGATCTTAAGCAATAGGCCCTCACTAGTTCATCACACAGGATGTCTCAAAGACACCCTTGAGTGACCACTCACCCACCTTTATACTACGACACTGAACCAACCTTTCAAAATCCACTGTATTTTAGACAGATCAGAAGCAATAAACATTTTTCTGCTTCCATCTTTAACACACTGTTGCAACACTGTGACTGGTCCCCACTATCAAGCCTCCATTTAGACACAGCTGTTGATTACTTTAATACCAAATTCCTTGAGATTCTAAACACTCTAGCATCCATTAGAAAGGTGTGCATAAAATTCAACTATACTCCATGGTTATCTAAAGTACTTCAGTAACTTAAGAGATAAAGCACGGTCCTAATACCATAGGAACAAAAGCCAGAATTCTCTTGAAAATTACTGCCATCTAAGAAACAAAGCCAAATCTCAGATCAAGAATGACAAAAAAAGCTACGATACTGAAATACAACAATCATCCCACAATAATCCTCCCAAACTATAGAGTAATATAAAAAAAATTCTTCGACCCAGTCTATTTCAAACCCATCCCCCTCCACCTCCAACACCAAAGACAGTATTGCTACACAATTTAACTCTTTATTTACTAACTCCAGCCTATCACTGTTAAACAATAAAAAGTGTCCCCCAACCTACTGTACCCCTTCCCACCCCAACAATTTTTTATCACTTTCTTCAAACCCATCCAGACCTCCACCATTAGAAAACTACTACACAAACTAAAACTCAACACCCTCGCAACTGACTCCATAGCCTATCCTATCTCTCTATTGATCAATAGATGAATCATAGAACAGTATGTATGTATGTATGGAAACTCTGGAAGTCATCCTGCATCTTTCCTCTACATAAAGGTGGTGACTCAACCGATTTTTCTAACTACAGACCAATAGCCATTCTCCCACCTTTATCCAAAATCCTTGAAAAATGTATACACTCCCAGCTAATGGAATATATTACTCATAATAATCTACTGAATAAATCCCAGCATGACTTTAGGCCTGAGCATAGTACTACTACAGCTCTATTAAATTTCAGTAATACTATTAACAATTTAAAAAACAATGAGCAACAAGTTGCCTCCATCTTCTTAGATATGTTCAAGGCTTTGGACATTGTATCTCATTAAAACTATATCTCTCTCCTCTGTTACTTGATTCCATAGCTATCTCACTGACCGACAACAAGCAGTGAAATGACAAAATGACCATTCATCACATCTACCAGTCTCACTCTCCATCCCTCAAGGATCGCAGATGATTCAGCAATTATCTGTGCTGCTCCCTCCCTGCCACAACTTCAGGCAATAACCCACAAATCTTTCTTTGACATAGAACACTACCTCTCTGAACAGCAATTAATTCTAAATACAAAACCAAACATTCTCTTTGCTAACAAAAAAGCCCATCAAACAACACCCTTCACAATTTACAAAGTCAACAAGACCAAAAATGAACCTGTTCCACAAAACAAACTACTAGCAGTCACCGCAGACAGTCACCTCAGATTTGACAAGCATATCACACTACTCATTAAAAAGACCCATATCAAATGTGGGTTACTCTATTGAGCAAAATAATTTCTTATCCTCCCCACCAGACAAGCCATTCATTGCTAGAACCCATCTTCCTCCAATTGCTATATGCTGCTCCAATCTTTACCAACCTAAAAATACAGACCTTGCCAAGATGGAAGCATGCTATAATAAAATAGCCAAATTTGCCACTAACTCCTCTTATAGGACTCACCACTGTATAGCACTCCAACAGCTAAATTGGCTTGAACTTCCCAATCTCATCTCTCTTCATCAAATCACCACTGCTCATACCATCATTACCAAACCTGGTAACTGCCCAGCTCTGAGAAATTTAATTGAGCCATACACTAACCTCAAAATTCTATGATACACCAATAAATCCCTGTTAAAGGTCACAAAATTTTGTTACAGCTATGGAAATTCCCTATATTCCTTCCAAATCTCAAAAGTTTTGAACTCCATCCCCCTAAATATGCATGTTGTGAATGGTAGAAAGTGTGACTGTTTATACATACCAGGGATTTATGTAGTACAGTCCAGAAGAACCTATCACATTTTCAGAGTTGTCACTTTGTACAGCATATAACAGAAGAACATGCTGCAGTCCTTAATTACAGATGTTTTACTATAACAGATGGGAAATATACATGGATGTGAAATAAGGGATGTGGCCATATTTATTTTTTATTTATTGCTTCTGTTAACGGGGTGATGTCCGACTGGGGAGAAAAGCTCCCCAAGTAACAATATAAGTATATATATATATATGGGTCCCTATCTATTCACCGACAATTCATTTCACTGACACTCATTTCGTCGACAGTTCATTTCGTCGACAGAAAGATGTGCCCCCTTCCCCAATGTTGTGCAACCCTGGAGTTGATATATATAGTTAGGGGGTGTGGGGGCACAGCCCCATTAATGGGGTGGGGAAGCCCCACCTAACAATTTTGAAGGGGCACATCTTTCTGTCGGAAATGAACTGTCGAAAATGAGTGTCAGTGAAATGAATTGTCGGTGAATAGATAGGGACCCATATATATATATATATATATATATATATATATATATATATATATATATATATATATATATATATATATATATGTATAAGACACATTACAACATGGAAAATTACAGAGTACAGTCAATACATCTTCAGTTGCAGTCATAGTAGATAACCTGCAAATAACATTGAGAGGATTCTATATTACAGAAGTATAGTTAAATAACTGTGAACAAAATATATGATAATTTATTAGAGTGAGGTGCTAGCCTTGAGACACACAAGACTAATAGGATGGTGAGAAGATCATAGGTTCAAATGCACCCTTATCCTGTTGGGTAGTAAGAAACTGGTGGCAACCTGTATGCAAGGTAGCATATGGGAAAAAATTGGGAGTTGAATGTAGTAATGGAGCCTGGATGAAATTAGTCTGGAGAATAGCAGAAGTAGAGCCACTGACTGGATAGGTGGCATTTTAAGAGTTTTTTTGAATTCTTGATAATTAGGGTTTTGCGGGATGGGCTCAGGAAGTGTGTTCCATAGTTTGGCAGTTTTGTAGGAATAGCGGGAGTCACCATGTTGGTTGTGGGTGCGGGTCACCTTTAGCATTAGTTTATATGAAGATCTGAGGAGTCTATATTATATGATCAAAGAGACTTTTCTTCGAACATATAATCATTGACCCATAAAGAGAGAATGCTCTAAAGCGTGAATGGCCACATCCGCAAATTTTTTCCTAGGGAAAAAAATTCATGGGCCCGTAGACAAAAAACACAAACTTCAAACCCTAATCAAGTGGGAGGCTTTGCCCCTTACACCCACAGACATGGGGGGCTGTGCCCCCCACACACCCCCTAACTAAATATACCAACTCCAAGATCACTCTGCATTGGGGAAAAGGGCAATTCCCGATAATGGCCAACTGAATTTTTTCCCAAAGAAGAAATTCGCGGACGTGGACATTCACGCTTTAGAGCATTTGCTCTTTGGGGTGGATGATTATATGTTGGAAGAAAAGTCTTTTCGAACATATAATATAGACCCGATCTGAGGACCCTAAGATTGAAACTAGGTTGGAGAAGGTTAGAGATTGGTTGGTTGGTTGATTATTTTGTGGGTCATGGTGAACTGATTGAGGGATAACAGGCTATGGAGTTCAAGCCAGCTGAGCTGAGAGAGAGCAGTACAAAGGTGGGTCCTGTATGGGTGATTGGAGGCACATTTGGCAATTTTGTTGTAACAGGATTCTAGGTTATTGAGGTCAGACTTGCACAAGTTTGTGAATATGAGACAGTAGATGAGTGTAGAGAGCAGATGTGACTGAGCAGTAGCTAGTCTAGCGCTGTGGGTTAGGAAAGGTTATGCCCTATAGACCGTGCCAAGTTTGATATGAACTTTTTTGATTGTCAGAGAAATATGTCGAATTTTAGATTTTCACCTATTGTGACACCTAGAAGTTTAGTTTGGTTGGTGGGGTCTATCCTGGTACCATTTTTAGGAGAGAATTGAGAAAGGGGACTGGCTTCAGATGGATATTTTGTTATTGAAGACTATTACCTTAGTTTTGTTTGGGTTTAGAATGAGTTGGTGTTCAGAGAGGTGCTTTTCTATGTATTGAAATGATAATTGCATTTTTTCATGAAGTTCTTGGGGTGAGGGGGCTGAGCAGATGAGTGTAGCATCATCTGCATATTGGACAATGGAGGTCAGCTTAGTTGTGGAGTTGAGGTTATTTGTAAATATGCTAAAGAGAAGAGGGCCAAGTATTGAACCTTGGGGTATGCTGACAGAGATGGAGACCAGGGGGGCATAGGTTGTTTTCCCATTTAGTTGCTTGCTGGTAGTTGGACAGACAGCTGTGGAATCAGGACAGGGATGAGGAATTGAGGCCATAGGATGAAAGTTTAAGTAGCAGCTGGTGAGAAATGGTGACAAAAGCCATGGATATATCGAGAAAGATAGAGGAGACAAGTTGGCCTTTGTTTAAAAGATGCCCGCTATTATGCAAATCCAAATCAATCAAGGCAAAAGTTGGGTATAGTCATTCCTTTGACATCTGAGTTGTTTGTGTGTGTGTGTGTGTGTGTGTGTGTGTGTGTGTGTGTGTGTGTGTGTGTGTGTGTGTGTGTGTGTGTGTGTGTGAATGTCACTATATGCCTATGCATATGACGTAGGTATGTGAGATAGGAAGACCATACATGGATAGTTAGCCCACAGAAGACGTAGCCAAAATACTTGTACATGCTAGAATTATTCTATAACATCATCAGCTGCACAGGAACTGTTTTACCTGTCATTTCAAAAATTATTGGAATATAATGCAGTTTTAGTATTGTAATCATCATATTACATATGCCCTTCCTGCTGCAGTTGCCACACAACACACATTGAAATAAATTCTGAATGCAGCATAGGATCATGTTGTAAATCAATGTTTTGCCCTGAAGTGAGCCTTGTTGGACACATTAGTAATACCTGTATGAGTATGATAATACAGAACATAACTTACAAACAGGTGCAATATTAACATAAAGTAAGTGAGCTGTTAAAAATTAACATTTCACATGCAACAGTTATGCACTCACCTGTAACAATATTGTTATCCTCTGCACATGGGTCACTACCTTCATTGCACGAATGTTAGTAGAACCAAGCTGCTGGAGACCAATTCTAGTAAGTTTTGACAAATAACAAATAACTATCTCATAGCATTGATTTCTTAATGTTTTTTGTGCTAAATGGTGCACAACTGATAGATCATTACACTGGGTATGCTCATAAGGCAGTACAACAATGAATGCATCATCATCACCTACCCAACACAAAACAGCAGGAAAATATTACAATACAGGTTCAATCACACTTTATGATCACTTTGCAACATTACACAAATGAAGAACTGATGATTAAATCACATTTCAACACTATATTGTGAATGAAATCATACAAAGAGTATGTAAATGTTTCCATTAAGTCATAGTTATATAATCAACAGCATTCCTTTTGGAGTAGCAAATCATGCCTCTAAACGTTCTTTGTATGACAGAGAATGTTTAGTAGCAAATCATGCCTCTAAACGTTCTCTGTCATACAAAGAAGTTGCCCCTTGCCAGAGTTGAGCCCTGCCTGAGATCATACCTCTGAGGGCTCTATATCAATCACTGATGACAGCAAGATAATCATACCTGATATGGAAAGATGAAACTCTTAACTGGATTACATCCATAGTGTGTTCAAATGGTTATGGTTCCCCCCAAATGTAGTCTGAGCCCTCAAAAAGCTGTGGCTCTGTTAGTGTGCCATATTGTCATTGTTTATGTAAGCTACTGTTGTCTGTCACACGTACATTATGAGATTCAAACCCTTGACTATCAAGATCCACAATCTAGGAAGCTACACTTTATTGACCTCTGCCATAGGAGACATCAATGCATAGGTGTCAGACAGGACATGACTCAAGGTTGGAATTGAGTAACGTCTTGAATGGTCATTAATCCTAAAAAATCTCTTTTGAGGGATCAAACGTCTTTAGCCATGAAACTGTTCACACAACTTTTGGGTAAACACTTGTCAGTCAATATTGTTTTTCGCATATATATTAACAGATTTGAGCACCTACTTACATAAATGAGCAATCAAGCTATGAAAACAGAATTACAGCAGATAGTAAAGACAACCACAAGGCCTTCTATAGTTATGTAAAGAAACTCCATGGCAATACCCAGATTTGCTCTGAACCACTGCACAATAGTACCTCCTATACCTAGTCAACAGATATTGCCAATATACTGGTTTAAAGATTCAGTGCCAATGTCCCCCCCCCCCAAAGGACCAATCACAATACCAGTAGATTGCCAGGCACCCAGTATTACTGCTGCCCATGTTAAAACAGTGCTGTCCAAGGCCAAGGATACAGACTCTGTGGAACCTGACAATATCCCTGGCTGTGTTCTACATAAACTACAGAGTGAACTGGCACCTCACCTGTGTTGCCTGTTCAATCACAGCCTCACCTCATGATTTGTCCCTACCGAATGGTGAACTGCTATAGCCATCCCTCTCCACAAAGGAGGAGTGACTACAGACCTTGGGAACTATAGCCCCATTAGCTTGACAAGTCTGATATGCAAAGCTATGGAATGCTTCATCATGGACCTAATAAACAAGGACATAAGGGAATCTCCAAACTCTGGATCCAACACAGTTTGGATTTGTGAAGTGTAGATCATGCTTGGTCAACTTGGTTGACTTCTTTGAGTCAGTCACCAGAGCTGTGGATGAAGGCAAGGTGGTTCATACAGCCTACCTTAATCTGGCCAAGGCCTTTGATACCATTCCCCACTCAGGAATCATAGAAAAACTCACTGAGCTAGCCATCAACCGCTATATCACTAGGTGGGTTGCAAACTGTGTCACAGATAGAACCCACAGTGTAAAAATAGCTGACTCCAAGTCAGACTGCTGACCAGTCACAAGTGGAGTCCCACAGGGATTGGTCCTGGGTCCTCTCCTGTTTTGTATCTACTTCTCAGAAGTCCAGTCCAACATGAAGGGACTCTGGCCGACAAAGTTTGCAGATGATTGCAAGTTGGGAGCCATTATTAACTCCCCAAGTGATGTTGACATCCTACAGAAAGGTCTCACTGAGACCAACGACTGGTGTCAGAACCATGGCCTTAAGCTTAATGCCAAAAAGTATCTCATCATCCACTTTGGAAAAAAAACAGTTCCCATGAACTACCACATCGATAGTAGTCCACTGAACACAGAAGGTGATATAAGAGATCTGGGAACACAGGTTGACAGCAACCTCTCTTTTGACGACCACACTGCCACTGTGGTCAGAAAGTCCTTCTATGTGGAACATCTCATTACTAAGGATTTTGCATCCAGGAAGAAAGAGGTCATTGTGTCCCTCTACTCTTCCATCATTAGGCCAATTATCGAGTACAATGCCCCATTTGGCATGAACCTCACTAGACACCTGCAACAACTGGAGAGGCTGCAAAAGTACCTCACAAAGAGGATCCTAGGCCTTAAATACTTATGTTATATGGACAGACTCAAAACACTCCAACTATTCTCTGTCTCATATCACCTACTTAGAGGTGATATCTGCTTAACTTATAAATCCATGTCTGCTCCAGCTCTGTTAGGAATGCTACATCTAAAGAAATCCCAATCCCTCTGCACCACATGCTCCAGAGACCTCAACCTCATTACCACAATCAAAAGAATGTGCTGGAGGGACAGGTTCATAACACAGAGACTGCTCATGCTATGGAATAGACTTTTCATACATGTCAAACAGAGCACCTCACTGGCCTGCTTCAAGAAAAATCTTGATGAGTCAATAGGAAATAAAAAATTCACCCTGGGGATCACTCCAGTGGTTCTTCTCAACAGAGGCACTGGAAACTAAGGTTGGGTGGCACAATGCCAGTGTAATCCTATGGGCTACGCTTGTAAAGGCTCCAGGGCCTTTAGCCTAGTACACACCTATGAACCACAAGAGAAGTCTTACCTCAGTGGTCACAAAACACATATCTGCATGGGGACCAATCAACAGTATGCTAAAAGGTCAATGTTTGACATAAAAGGGATGAATGATTTTTAGGGAATGTTAGATAACACAGTGTTTCAAATCACTTAACTCACATTATGTTGGTCTTTGCTGGATTTAAACAGCTTCCTATCTAAGTCCACCATCTAGAGGTCTGTGTCTTAACCACGCATACCACAGTTGAAGCTTTATTCCAAGGGTAAGACATAATATGTTTGAAGGCATGCCATCATCATTGTGTTGCAAGGTGTGTGTGGCTTAAGATAATAGTGTTGATAATGCAATAAGCTTTAAGACTGTAGTAACACACAATAGTCAGAGAATGCCATATTCATGTGTATGCCTACTTAAGTCCACACATCACAGAGTACTTTATCAATTTACTACACCACAGAAAAAAAATCTTATTAATTCTGAGATGGAGCACATTTGAAAGGATTACATCATCAATGTAAATTCAGAGATTAGGTCTGTGGTTAAAGCCGTTCCTATCTAGCACTACAGTAACACATACTGACACTTGTCAGTCATTACTGGGTTCAAGCCCCTAACTATTTAAGTACACAAGCTAGATAATATTGGATCAACTGCCAGTGCCACAGTAGAAGTCTAACTACAAATGCGAGATAGAGCACATTCCAATGGATTACATCAGCATTGTTATGCAAAGTTAGGCTAAAGGGAAAATAAATTGATAAGGAGCCTTCTCCTGGGATAAATTTACAGTAGTTGAACCCATTCTTAGCTGCCATTAGCATCACACACACTGATACTAGTCAATCTCTACTCAATTTGAACACCTCCCTATCTAAGTACACAACCTAGAGTATATAGTGCCAACTGCTAGTGCCACAAGAAAAGTCCAACTAGGAGTGTATGGTAGAGAGCATATTTGAAATTATTACATCATTATTGTTATGCAAATGAGATGACTGGGCTAAAAGGGAAAGAAATTGAAGGAGCACCCCCTCCTGGTGTAAAAGTTTCTCCAAAGTAGAACTGTACATGTCAGGTCTGTGGGTGAAGCCATTCATACCTAACACTAAAGTTAAGTACAAGCACTGATAATAGTCAGTCACTGTTCAGTCTGTTTACCTACCTATCCTAAGACACAAGCTAGCATATATTGTATTAACTGCCACCACTATATGAGAAGTCTGACTATACCTGTGAGATACAGCACATTTGAAATGATTACATTATCAATGTGTTACAGATCAGATAGTGTGCATCATATATGTGATAGTGCCTCTTTACCCTGGGCCAATAATCAAGGAGTCTCAATCCTCACCACCAATACCAGTGAGAAGTGGTCACTAAAAACAGAATAAATTTATACAGTATTTCCAATGTAGCTCTCTACACCCAACACAGTTTCCTCCAAGAGCACATAGGAAACACGCCCCTCTGAGATTGGACTCTCTGTCTCTCCAGATCCCAAACAAGACCCACCTTGGAGCACTGTCCTAGTTCCAAGTATCTGGCACACACACTTGAATATCTGATTTCACACACACACACACACACACACACACACACACACACACACACACACACACACACACACACACATACACTCCAGGAAAAGGCTCCAGATTATAAGGTAGCTGCCACCAGCCAAATACTCTAAGGTTCTTATGAGGGGTAACCAATTAAACTGTGTCAAATTAATACTGATATGAATGGTAGAGTATGACTGAAGCAGTAAGACCTTTAGGAAAGGCCACAGTGACAAAGAAATAAGCACAGGTACTCTAAAGATATTAAAAGTATTCAGTAAAAGACCAGGCACAATGAAAAGGTATAAAAATATTTAATAATGGATAATACAAATAGAAAACAGAAAAAATACTTAATATTTAGTTACAATAAACATCAGAGTTTTCAGTCACAGGAAATATAAAATAGCACAGTTGGATAAAATCTCACATGCAGAAAAAGAAATAATGCTAAACTAAACTCAGGGTACTTTTCCTAACTAAACTAAAGAGAAACTGCCCCATAGCTAACTCACTTAATATCGCAAGGCGAGGTGTATTGCTGAGATGCTCACTTCTCAAGGCAAGATGAGATACTCCACACACTGAACTGTACAACTAACAACTACTGAATAACTGGAGAAATTAACAACTGAACTGTGATAACTGACATAGATCTTTTATGTATCAGATTCCAAAGAAAAACAAAAACAAACAAACTGCTGCTGCCAGAGTTCCGTCCTTCAGCTGATTATAGAATTACATCACATCCAGTCACCTGACTCTGGCACAGTTTACATTCAGAACTCTATTAAGATTCTTGTTCAGCATCTTTTACAACAATCAACTTTTACAAATACATTTTGATACAAGCATATGTACAGATTAATGCGACAGTCAAACAACATAAGATTCACTACAAAACGTCAGCTAGCCAAGCTGACATATGTCACACATGCACTTTCTTACTTCTCCTTTTACTGCTGGCAATACATCACGATGTCATAATATGTTTGGGTAAAAAAGAAATGTGGCTTGACAAGCTGAAAAAACAGCAATGTGTTGATTACAAGTAATTACATACTGCTCAGATAACTCCTATATAATTTCAGTCATGGGCATTGTGTTACAATGAATAATGTACAGCTGTTTTACATTGTGGTTTATTGATCATGTATATGATAGATGATAATTACAGTTGTCAAACAGTGGAGTGACGACCAAGCATTCCTGCCTTTTCAGCTCTGGATCATTGTATGCAAATCTTCACTAATTGTGTCATAGTGAATATGTATAAAGTGTGTACAATATGCAATCTTTATACAAAACATATAAGTAAAACATATGAAAGCACATAACTTAATTCCACTCAGCAAGGATGTGTCCAAATGTGCAAGCACCATTATATGTAATTTGCAAATATAAGGTGTTGGTGTACAAACTTAACTTACAGTATGTAGTTTTTAGACAGCATCATAGTGAACTTGTATCTTGAGTGCAACAAGTCATTAAAACATGCACAAGTAATACAAGCCACTAACATTACTTTATTTTTGTCAAAATCACTTACTGAAGCACATCCCTGACATACTCATTTGTGTGAATAATGACAAAGTATTAGCATAGTTGTTTTAGGAGATTTGAAATTAGAACAAGAATTAGCAGTGGTCTATGATGGTCAATGCCAGGCTTCATGCAAATAAGGATTACAGACCATATCTCACAGCATCTTAGCACAAGAAATGCAGACAAAGGCAAAAATAATTGGGGACAACATTCTAAACTCAGTGTTAGATGTTAGTTATTGTTCTTATAAACTTAAAAAGTTGCTAGAAAAATAAGTTTTGCATTAGCATGCATTTTCTGAAAGGAATGAAATCTGATATTTAAATGTCTGTCATTATTTAATAAAATTAATCCTCAGTGATTCAGCTAGCCAGCAGTATGAACCTTGGCTCTAGATGACTATCACTGTTGAAGTTTCACCTTGACCCCCATGTGCAAAAAATGGGAAAAGAAGTTGTGGATGGATGTATTTCCTTGAAAGCCACAAATGTTATGAGGAACAGACCTAGGGTTGCCAGCCATCCAGAATTCTTCCAGACTGCCCGGAATTAAGGGACACTGTCCAGAAAACAGAGACTGCCCTGTTTTGTCCAGAAAAAAATTGCATATTTTCTTTTAAAGAAAAGAAAATGACTTTTCTTTGTTTTAATGAGCATTCTTCTTTAAGAACACTCTTTGCGTCCAGTCACACAGACGCAGAGGCTCATGCTGAGATTGTTTACATTTCATGTTCCGCCCGGGTGAATTTGAATTCCAAAAGATGTGTGGTGTACTGTGTGTGTGAATGTGGGCTGATGGATGCTCGACACAGCACACTTCACTTTTAAGTTTTACAGACTTCGGAATCATTTCCCTTTCCCCTCCGTGGAGCAAAGCACATCATTTAGGAACATGGAGTCCTACTTAAATCACTGAAGCTGTTCCCATAGGCTTTAACACCTAGTAAAATAAGCACTGGGATGAGGAAGGTGAGAAATTGGAATGGGAGTTTTTCTGACCATGGCAGAGGAAACACTTCATAGATGAATGGCACTGTTCGGGAATCATTAAGCACATTATCTTCCAGTAAAGGTGTAGAGGCGACAACACTTCCCACCCCAAGCCATGAGAATTGCACTGTGTAGAATTAAAGGTGAGTGATCTGTACAACTGACTGGGAAGGGGGTTGTCATAGTAGGGTGGCAGGAGACTATACCTCAAGGTAGCCTAACTCTCAGGTTTTAATTTCTTGTTCACAAACTGGCAGAAATACAGTATTTGGAGAGAGACATGCAGCCACATACCATGGGCAGGATTCACGAAGGCTTGCACGGAGTGTAAGAGATGTGTAACACTCCATGCAAGCCTTGTGATCCAGGAACAGCCCTAAACTCCATGTAAGAGACCAGCTAAAATGTCTCTTACACGGACTGGGCGTGGACATGCTAAATACCTCACTTGCAGCCGAAAGGTATGCAAATGAGGTATAGTAGCGATTCACGAAGCAGAAACCAGTCCGTGTAAGAGACGTTTTAGCTGCAGAAATGTACTCAGTTGACAACTGAGTACGTTTCTGCAAATTCCACAACGGAGCCATGCCAGCTCCAAATAAAGGGTGCATATGTCTCAGGCAACATGCCAATGGCCAAATATGTGGCCATTGGCAAGGTAACCCGATGCAAAAATATTAAAAATATAATTTTTTTTTTAGGCGATTGCCGATGTTTAAACCCAGCGCAGCCCCGCGCAAATGGGCTGCGCTGTATAAAACCATAAAAAAGAAGGTTATAAACCCACAAATGTGGGTTTCATGCAATACATGGAATGACAATGCAGGGACCAGCAGACCAAAAACAACATGGCCACCGTGTAGTGGTTGCTAAGGGGGGAAGCTGAGTCTAAGACATGTAATTAAGCATTAGTAGGCAATCTCATGTAAATGAGGGTTAGGATACTGAATCTCACAGTCACATAGCAAATGAGCACAGTCTGAGTAGTGTACGAGATACATAAGGGGGAGGAATAGAGTAGGAGATAGGTGACATCACAGGGGGGAATGGTAGAAAGAAATGCAGCTCATTGAAGGTCAGTGTAACATGACAGATGACAGACACAGATCATGGAAAGAGGTGTGCCACTAGATAAGTCAGGGAAAGTCAAGAAATGGAAGGTGTACACTGTTACTTACACCAAAGTTTCTTGCTGGGCATGCATGCGCACGTGTGCATGCCATGAAGCGCGAGTAGGGCAGTGTGCACACGTGTAAGGCAGACTGAGCATGTGGGAGCGTGTTGGGAGATGTTTAACACTGTTTGCGCTAGTGTGCGCGCGCGTGTAGGGCAGGCTGAGCATGTTGGAGGCTGTTGGCAGACATGTAACAGTGTTTGCGTGGGTGTGCATGCGTTTTAACCCAAATAAGTAGATTCTGAACCATGTAAGCACGTGTGCGTGTGTGTAAGCCACTGTGAGCGTGTTTCTGCTGGTATGCATGTTGCTCCTCCCTGAGGAAACAGAAAGGAAAAAGGAAGCAACAGAATTAATAGGAAGCTAGCAGGGATAACTGCTGAAGCTAGCAGGTGAAAACAATTAGAAGCAGGCAATTACACAGGCAAAATAGTAGCCCAGCCCAGCACTTAAAACTCTGCAAACAGTAGTGCAGGATGTTTCTCTTCAGAGACACTGTAAGACAGGAGTAAGCTAATAGAAGTGAAAACTGAAAAAGTTTCACTCAGAGCAGAAATGTTAGGGGCTGCCATAGCTGTCATAATGAGACATAGGCGACTTGCTGAGGGTGGTGACAATGCAGATGGTGCCAGACAACCCACAGTGAGGAGACGGAGAAGAGTGTACAGGCCCAGCATCACCTACCACGGGTTAGATGAGCTGGAGATAGTAGAGCACTATAGAGTGGACAGAGAGCTCCTGCAGCAAATTGTTGAGCTCTGCAGGCCACGCCTCACACACAGAACCAACAGAGGGGAACCCATCCCAGTGGAAACCAAGGTATGTGTTGGCCTAAGAATACTAGCAACAGGTACCTTCCAGAGACCAACTGGCAAAATGATGGGGATATCACAGGCATCAGCCTCCAGGGTACTGCACCAGTTCCTGGATGCCATGTCAACACATGTCGGTGATCATGTATATTTCCCCAATGCCCATGAGGTATTGGCCAGCAATATGCGTCTCTTCCAGCAAATAGCGGAATACCCTGAGGTAGTGGGTGCAATAGACTGCACGCACATATTCATCAAAGCACCAGCCGGTGAGTGGGGTAGGGCCTACATTAACCGCAAGGGCTTCCCCTCCATCAACTGCCAGGTCATGTGTGATGCCCAGGGCATAATAATGAATGTGTGTGCTGGCTGCCCTGGGAGTTACCACGATTCCCACATCTGGCATTTGACGCAGCTGTACCAGACATTTGCCAATGGGGACATCCCACACGGACACCTAGTGGGGGATGCAGGTTATGCACTGGAGCCGTGGCTGATGACACCCATCAGAAACGCACACACACCTGAACAGGAACGCCATAATGAGGCACATGCACAAACACGTAATGTAATAGAGCGTGTGTTTGGGCTGCTCAAGTCACGGTTCCGGTGTCTGGACACATCTGGTGGAGCCTTGCAGTACACACCAACTACATGTACCCAAATTGTCATGGTATGTGCTATGCTACATAATATGATCTTGCAAAAACAGCTGCAGCAGGACCAGCATAGGGCTGGGCCAAACAGCCCCCCACCATTGCCAAGGCCATCACAGGCAGAGCGTGACTCAGAGGAGGAACAACCTGAGCCTGCCCCAGTAGGCAGAAGGAGGCGTGCCCAGTATGCCCTGGCCTTGGCAAAGAGGCAACGCATCGCACATACACTGGCTCAGTAGGAACCCTGGGAAGGATACCCCCTCTGACTCACTCAAATAATAACATGGATGCCTAAAATGACATGACCTGCTCACAAACATGTACAGGGAAGTGTAATATGCGCATCCAACGGAGGCAGCCCTGCAGCACCACCTGAGGCATGAATGCCATGTGTTAAGTAATGTAACACCATGTACTATATGCACACCTGAGCACCCTGACTAACATCCACCCTCACCAAGCATGAAGCCAACAAATTGACGATGGGATGATCAAGTGCAATAACTGGCTGAAGTAATGCAGTTAGTCAAAGGGGAGCCAATGTGTTTCAGGCTGGGAAGACATGCGGAGCATGACATGATGCACCACCTGCTAGGGGTGGCGTGCACCTATCATTCCATGCCCCATGGATACTGGCAAAGACTGTCAGTACCCACAGCATGCCCTGAATAGGTAAGTCTCAAAACACAAACCCACCTTCATAGGTACCACAAGGGATAGGAACCTAGATGTAATGTACCCAGTGCCAGAAGTCTAAACAGCAAGATGTGTGCAGTGTAAACGCACACAGTATGGAGAATGTAGATACCAGCCCTGTAATAGAGAACTGGGTCAAGGCTCACATCAGCACCCTAACACTACCAGGTCACACCTCATACTGTGCTGTACAGCCGCAAAACATGGAACAAGCCACAAAAGGAGGGTGACTAGCAATAAATGTCAAGGATAACCACACCCCCATGTTGGTACCACAACAAGAAGCAGCATGGATTAGCCATGGTCAAATACCAATGGCTAAAACCGTCTCCCAGTATATAGCCTGCTGCAGACCACTGTCCTAATACCAGGAACTGCACCTGGCCTATGTTGGAATACATGAATATATCAAGCCCCCCAAACCACATTATATTGCTTGACTGAAAATACCCAGACACACACTGGGAGCATTATACTAGCACCAACACAGTAGGAGAAAAGTTCCCAGAATCCATAAACCAAAATGCCCAGGAACAACGTACCACTCCCACAAGAGGGGTCAGCATACTGGATGTGATAATCAGCAACATGTGTACTGGATGGCAAGATGAGAAGTGTATACCTCACTGGTAAGACCAGACCATAAAGTAATCACACTGGATATACACATCCCGACCCCAGTCCCTGGCCAGAATACCACAGTGAAAAACATGTGTAAAGCATAGGTTGCAGCCCTCCAAACTGATGTTGAATCCACGAAAGGCCCTGTGCAAGTGCAGAATATGGGACACACCACAGAACATGTTATACAGGCATTCCATGAACACAGCCAGGAATGCTTGGAGTATGCAATCACAAATAACAACAACACACAATGCCATGCACGCAGGCATCTGGCATGCTGGACTCCAGCCATTACCAAACTATGCAAGAGAATGAGGAAGCTACCACATGATCGAGCAAACATAAAAAGGGAAGTAATCACTGACCAGTAGTATGGCAATAACATATGTCCACACATACAATCCACTAAGTCCAGCCACAACAAGTATAATCTGTGAATCCAGAGGCAATGTGACACCTGTCCCAAGTACACAGACAACCACAGCACCCCCCAATAAATACAAATATATGTGATAGATGCAACCATGTATCCAAACCAGAGGTTGAGCTTCACCAACTCAGTACTGTCAAAACTAGTCAGGAGGAGAAGGAAACCACATACACCACAAACCCAGTCCCACATAGACCTACCACAACTGTAAACCAAACACATAAACACAGAAAAATATTCCTGGAGGCCCTAATTACAAACACACCACACCAACAGAAGCCTCCAAAGCAGATCACAAGCAACCACAACCTCCAAACATAGCACATGCAACGAATAGTACACAAAGCTGGTGTGCCAAACAGTCACAGGCCAGAAGGAGAAACAACATGCCTGATACAGTTGTAATAGGTGTCTGTATAGGCAGACACACTGCTGTCCCACTCACCAGACTGAACAAGGGAAAGGGTAGAGTAAGCTGCCTGTAGGCTGCCACAAAATGCCACATAACACAAGTACGCAGGTTACCCCAAAGCAAGCAGAAATATGATGCACTCAATGTCCATGCTGGTGTGAATGACCTGAGATGTACCTCCCTGGTCTACATGAAAAGAGACATGGATGATCCCTCTGAGTATGTACCCCAGGACGGTATGACACTGGCTGTGTGCAGCATCCAACCCTCACCAAGAATGATGCCACAGTACAAACACAGAATGATCATGTTTAACAGCTGGCACAGTTACAGCTGTCAGTCCAAGAGGGTCTAATGTCTGTCTGCTTGAGATGTCAAGCATGACAAGCCATGCTGCTGTTCCAGGGATTGCGTGCACCTGTTACGCCTGTGCGTCTGGATACTGGATAAGGCCTTTGCCACCTCCATAGAGCCGTATGTAGGCAAGGCCAAAAAGACTACCCACCACCCTAGAAAACATAAGTGGTATGAAATATAAGGGTAATGCTGACCAATGCCAGATGTGTAAACTGCAATATGCATGCCTCTGAGGCACTTCCCATTATGGAGAACATCGATGTCTGTGCAGTGACAGAAGCTTGCTGCAAGCCTAGTGATAGCACACCAGCACTACTAGGTTATACCACATATCATGTGTTATGGCCCCAACACCTGCACCAAAACATCAAAGGAGGGTGAGTATCCATATGCAGCACAGACACCCATATGGCCAGGTAACTGACAATGCACAAAGCAGTGGAGACCACCCATGTGCACCTAAGTGTAGTCCAAACTGCTGTACAGTCTATAGCATGCGACAGACCACACTCTCACACACAAGAACTCCACCCAGACATCCTGAAGACATTGGACAGTATGAATGTCCCACCAAATACCAGACAAGGAACACACAAATTACCACATAGGTGGCAAACCATTATGTATGCAAGGAGTAATCAGGGATCTAGGGACACAAGTCGATAGTAATCTGTCATGTGACACTCACAATGCCAATGTGGCTAGGAAGATTGTCGATATTGGACACCGTATCATGAAAGGATTCACATCTACATCAACAGAGGTCACTGTGCCGCTGTACTGTTCCCCTATCAGACCCATAATCTAGTACAATGACTCATATGGGATGTACCGTACGTGACACCTGCAGCGGTTCGGAAGACCTCATAGTTACCCCACCAAGAGGATAAAGGGTGTGAAATATATGTCACATGCTGCCTGGCTGTAGACACCCCAGCTAAATGCAGTCACAGACTGCCTACACAGAGGCATTGTATGTCTGTTGTACAAGGCCATGTCCAACACAGGAGTAATGGACATGCTCCACCACAGGAAATCAAAGCCATTGGAGCTGTGAGAGTGACAGATGTCAGCCTCAACACATAATGAAATAAGATGTGCTGGAGGGACATATACATAACCCAGAGGCTCCCCACACCTAGAAACAGGATCCCAATCCATGTTAGGCAGAGCCCCTCACTGACACCCTTCAACAGGAATATTGCCAAGTGGATGGATGATCGTACATGTATACTGGGGGACTTCACTGTGTCACGACCAGACAGAGGCACAGTGAAGACATTCATAAATGGACATAATAGAAACATAGCAAGGGGTGGCGAAAGACACACACACTCTGGCTAGGCTTACTAATGCCCTAGGGTGGATAGCCTAGTATGAACCCATGAACCTATGAAGATACAAAATGTACAGGACACTAAGGATAATCACAAGGCTTACCTAACTGATGGTAGGAACCATGTTGGGCATCCACAGATATGCTCCGAATCGCACAGATATTACAAACAACATACCAAACACACACACATATTGCTAACATACAACCTGACAGGTGCAGTGCAACCCCCCCCCCAGAGTGCAAAATATCTATCCCAGCAGACTGCTGGTCCCCTGACATTGCAGATGCTGAGATAATAGCCATCATCTGCAAAGCTAAACACACAGCAGCAAAGGTATGTGATGGTGTCCTGGGCTGAGGCCAACATGGACTCCAAGAATAATGGAATGCCAAATCACACTACTGCCCAATGTCAGCCTTACCACAGGTTATGTACCCAAAGAGCAGTGTATAACAACAGTGGTCCATCACAACAAAGGTGTTGCCTGAATGGATACTGTAAACTACAACCCCAGGATCCTGACAAGCTTGGTCTGCACAGCTATGGAAAGGATCAGTATGTACTGCAGACAGAAGGCTATTGTGGACCTACTGATACTGGACCCTACACAGTGTGGCTGTCATAACTGCAGATCCTGCCCCTAAACATGTTTGACCCATTTGAAGCAGTTATTAAGGTCATTGATGAGAGCAATGTGGTCCACACTGCGTAGCTGGACCGTGCACATGCTTCTAGACAATACCGTACGAGTTCAGTATGGATATGTTCACCAGCTTAAATATATACCCCTATGTCAGTAGAGGGGTTGCAATCCAGACCAAGGACAGAACTGACATGGTCAGACATGCCGCATCTTTGTCAGACTACAAAGCAGATTTGAGTGGCATCCCACAAGGCCTGGTCCTGCCCCCCCCGTTCTGTATATATGTCCCATAGGTATAGGCCAACATGGAAGGTCTGTGACTGAACATGTATGCAGAGGAGTACAAAAAGCCCACCATATCCGACCCCCAGCCGACACAAGCAACCCACAAAAGGGCCACCTACAAACAGACAACTGGAGCCATAGCCATGTCAGCAAGCTAACTGCAGAACTGTGTATAGACAACCACCGTGGATATACAGTAAGTGCCCACAAATTACCACACAGGTGTTAACCCATGACGTACCTAACATGTAATGTGAGACCTGGGTACAAAAGGTTATAGATATCCTGCACTTGACAAACATGTGGCTGGTGTGTTTGCAGAAACATATACTATATACCCACCCAAACATGAAGGTTGGCAGATGTAGATAAGGGGATGTCACTGTGGCTCTGCAGTCATCCTCCATCAGCATCACAATTGACTACAATAGCCCCTGTGGGATATACCTCAGCAGACACCTCCATCAACTGTAATGTCCACAACAGTACCCCACCAGGAGTAGCAAAGAGCATGAACAGATGCCATGTGTTGCCTGAGTAAACAAACTGCAGCCCCACACACTGCCATACTGCCCAGCTACAGGCAAGCTGTGCCTGATGTATGAAGCCATGTCCAACCTGGAATCAATGAACATGCTGTACCTTGTACAATCTGAATGGCAGTGAGCTATGCACATGAGAGACCTGAACCCCAGCGCTGACATACATAGGACAAGCTGTACAGAATGATCCATAACACAGAAGGCACCCCCACTCTTCAGTAAACTCCTGGTACAGGTCAGCCAGAGAGTCACTTATCGACACCCCTCAAGAGGAGTCCTGATGAGTGGATGGGAGATGGTAGGCTAACCCTGGGTATCACTGTTATGTCAGAGGTAGACGGAGGCACAGTATACTAACCATGACATATGTCATGGCAATCTCCAGTTACAATGTGTGTCGAAGGACAAACACACCCTGTGACTAGCATCAGAAATGGCCTAGGGAACATTGCTAGTGTTTGCCAATGTCCACCCATGTTGTGGAATACACTAGCAATGTTGGATGAGCCTGGTGTAGGTAGTCCATATCTGAACATAATGCAACATGGTCATATGTGCACAACTGGCCCCTACACAGACTGTTGTGCTCACTATGAAGATGTCAAGCAGTCATAGGACTAAAGCCCAGGATACTGTCCACCACAGTGAAAGTACTGAACCAGTACACTATACGGTACTACAGTGTTAGGTCATTATGAAAGTATGTTGAGAACTGTCTGCAAAGTATCCCATGCAATCCCTGCAGGCACAGTATAATCCCTGTTGTGGCAGACATGAAGCAGTTGGCCAGTTAGTACACAACATGACACCCAACACACAGCCATAAACGTGAGATATTGTTGAAGTTCACACACACCCAAATATGTGGTGGACTTCAGAGTGCAACATATGGAAAGCTCACACTGGGCATGCTCGCACACTTTGATAAATGAGGCATATGTCAGACAACATGCCATGGAAAGGCTGAACTGGGCATGCTCACACACTTAGGCCATATCTCCATTTAGCAGTTGGCCACACATACCTGGTATTTGTACGTGTCAGTCCAGGAACCAACCACAACACAGCAATCTGCCCAGTGCACACAGTAAATGACTACAGAGACATAAGTGATATAGTGGATCACCGTCATATGCAAACATCTTCCACAGATACACAAGTTGGTCATAGGAACAGGGAATGCTATGGCAATAAAGACCTGCAAACAGTAGAACAGCACAACAAATATTGTGCATCCGACAATTGAACATATGGGTGTAGAGGTCAATACTAGGCTTGTTGCCCTAGGGAATGACAGCTCAGCCAGAGTGTGCTTGGCATCTGCATCCCCAGTACAGTAGGCTACTGTGCCACTGTAAAGTAGGTCACAGAAGGCAACATGTGAGGCTAGTGAGCTATGCCTCTGTCAAGCAGGGGCACCGTGGAGGTCCCAGGGATTGAATGTGCTAAGCCACAGCCATGTTGTCGATGTGTGCTGGAAGAGGGTTGCTGAGGATCTCTGACAGTAAGTGTCCATCAATAACAGACTGAGGGGAGCCCTATCTGCATTCTCTGGACAATTCCACTGTCAACACTGTGTTGTAATGATTATGTGTGAATGAAGTGCCGTGCCGGAACTGTTCACAGATGTCCTCCCTCTGTGGGCTACAGCTCTGCAATGTATTAGCTCACTCTGTCTGTTGTACAGCTCATATATGGCTGGTGTACACCTGACAGGTGTCTTGTTGTGGAGCAGTCATGGGTATATGTGGGATAGCATGATCAATGCAAACCGTACACATGCTCATAGAATGCAATTGTCAAGGATTATGCTGAGTGACCAGTATAGCCCCCCAGCATGGGTCCTCTGAAGTCGTCCACCCCAGTCTTCACAAGTGTAGAGTCTGCTTGTGCTAAATACAGTTTGTGTGCAGTGACAACCTTGCCTGTGGGTGGAGATGGGATATGGATGTCCAGGGAAAGGTGGATATGGTCAGATATCAACAATGGTGGTCTACCTCTGGTGTGGAACAGTGAGTACCCATGTTGCAGATGGACAGGTGCAATATGTATTCCCCCATGTGGCTGTGGTGTGTGGTTCTGCCATAGCACATGGACCCACAAATTGTAGTGGCTGTAGGGTAAAGTGGTAGAGGCCTGAGTAGTTCTCACACACAATATGCCTGTACCTGATGTTAACAACTGGAATGGTGTATGTGAACACCTGCATATCCTGGCACTGTTCCCAGGGAAGCTAAGTGTGTGTCCTGGATGTGGGTGTGGTGTTCTGGACTGGTTGTGTTGTGTGTTACAGGTCCTGTGGTCACAAAGCATGATATAGAACATAACCTGCCAGTGCGATGTGCATATCTGACCCTGACGTAGGTGGCTGCAAATGCATATATATGCTATCCCCCACCTGACAGGTAGTACTACATGTACATACCTCTGTAGAAATAAAAATGTCAGCACCCTATAAATACTGCAGGTGCAGAACCGATGCCCAGTAATTTGGATAGTGCGCTCTGCTAATGCGTCTCCCTGAAGTGTCATAATATAGTTAGGTAGGGGTTTTAATCCTGCAAATGCTCAGTGTGGGTGGGTGAGTGGGGTTTGTGTGTGTGAAAGGCTTTGAGAGGGAAATGTCCCTTTTGGCCACTGGGAAAACACACTACAGGACGCACATTCCCCTTTCTAAAACTGATGATGTCAGCACCCTATAAGTACAGCAGGAGAAGGGAAGCCTTCCAGTAATGTGAATAGCATGCTCCGCTAATGCGTCTGTCTCGAGTGTCAAAACATAGTTAGGTAGGGGTTTGAATTCTGCAAATGCGCAGAGTGTGTGGAAGAGGTTAGTGTGTGTGCAAGTCTGTATGAAAGAAATATCCCTTTTGGCAACTAGGAGAACACATGACAGGATGCACATTCCCCTTTCTAAACACTGATGATGTCAGCACCCTATAAGTACAGCAGGAGAAGAGAAACCTCCCAGTAATGCGAATAGCGCGCTCTGCTAATGCGTCCGTTTCGAGTGTCATAGCATAGTTAGGTAGTGGTTTGAATCCTGAAAATGGCAAGTGTGTGTGTTTGAATGAGGGGGGTTAGTGTGTTTGCAGTTTTGTGTGAGGGAAATGTCCCTTTTGACAACTAGGAGAACACACTACAGGATGCACATTCCCCTTTCTAAACACTGATGATGTCAGCACCCTATAAGTAAAGCAGGAGAAGGGAAGCCTCATAGTAATGCGAATAGCGCACTCCGCTAATGCGTCTGTTTTGAGAGTCATAACATAGTTAGGTAGGAGTTTGAATCCTGCAAATGCTCAGTGTGTGTGTGGAGGGGGTTAGTGTGTGTGCAAGTCTGTATGAAGAAAATATCCCTTTTGGCAACTAGGAGAACACACGACAGGATGCACATTCCCCTTTCTAAACACTGATGATGTCAGCACCCTATAAGTACAGCAGGAGAAGGGAAACCTCCCAGTAATGCGAATAGCGCGCTCCACTGATGCGTCCTTCTTGAGTGTCATAGCATAGTTAGGTAGGGATTTGAATCTTGTAAATGCTCAGTGTGTGTGGAGGGGGTTAGTGTGTGTTCAAGACTGTATGAAAAAAATATCCCTTTTGGCAACTAGGAGAACAAACTACAGGATGTACATTCCCCTTTCTAAACACTGATGATGTCAGCACCCTATAAGTATAGCAGGAGAAGGGAAACCTCCCAGTAATTCGAATAGCGTGCTCTGCTAATGCGTTTCTTCCAAGTGTCATAATATAATTAGGTAGGAGTTTGAAACCTGTAAATGGCATGTGTGTGTGTTTGGATGTGGGAATTCGGTGTGTGTGTGCAATTCTGTATGAAAAACATGTGCTTTTTCGAAATCAGGAGATCACACTACATGATGCACATTACCCTTTCCAAACAGTGATGATGACAGCACCCTATACATACAGCTGGAGAAGAAACATCTGCCAGTAATCAGAATAGTGCAACCTGCTACAGCGTCACTCTCAAGTGCCATAACATATTTAGGTAGGGGTTTGAAACCTGCAAGTGTGTGTGTGTGTTTGGATGTGGGGAGTTTGTGTGTGTGCATTTCCGTATGAAAAACATGTTAGTTTTGGCAATCAGGAGATCACACTACCTGATGCACATTACCCTTTCAAAATACTGATGATGTCAGCACCCTATAAGTACAGCCAGAGAAGAGGAACTATCTAGTAATCCGAATAGTGCGCTTTGCTAATGCGTCTCTCTCACGTGTCGTGACTTAGTTAGGTAGGAGTATGAGTCCTGCAAACGGCAAGTGTGTGTGTGTGGGGATAGTAGGGTGTGTGTAAATGCAAGTGTGAGAGAACAGATCCTTTTGGCAAATACTACAATACACCAGATGCTGCATATTCCCCCAGTAAACACAGGGGATGTCACCACACTATCAGCACAGCCAAACAGGGCTAGTTGGCCAGTAATGCCAATAGTGTGCTTTGCTACTGGGTCTATTACCATTGTCAGAGTACAGATAGGTATGTTTTGGTAACCCACAACTGCCACATGTGGTTGTCACACATTATGACCTTGTGTGGGTCTTTGTGCATAACAATGCATGTCATTGCCTAAACCAGCAATGGCATTGCACACATGATGTATGTGTGTGACACATACACATAAATACCTGTGGCCTGCAGTAGTTACCATGTCTGACACATGCCTCGAGTGGAAAAATGGTATTTGCAATGTATACCAGTATGACTGTGTCTTACTGTGCAGGGGCCGCACGTGGTATGTGTCTATACAGTGTGGGTGTATATGGTAAAATACCTACAGCAGGGGATACACATCTGGTCAGGGCCATATAGTCTACATGTAGTCGATGTACAGGTGCTGCATGTTCCCACCTGTTGTGGGAGTGGTAACGTCATTCCACTGCAATTCAGTGACCACATGCTGTGAATCCTTCAACTAGTGTGTTGTAGCTACAGTAATGCTCATGCACAATGTTTGGCTGGATGCAGTCCAGCCATATAAAGACAGTTCTTGAGACTGTCATATTGCCAGTGTTGTTATGGAGGATAGGTGGTTTTCCTGTGTATGGGAGGGTTGTGTGTGCCAGGCTATGAACCAGATGGCAGTCCGACATACTGTTAGCTGCACATGATTAGGCCCTGATGCTTTGTGCTGTGCCAACAACCTGGAGGTGTGTGTATCTGTGGTGCCTTGGGATACCACCCCCCTGTCCATGTGTGTTACATGTGTAGGGGACGACAGGCATGGTAAGAGGCATAACCTGTCAGTGATGGGTAACACCTGTGAGCCATGAATCAGGACTCTGGTACTGCACAGACATTGCAGTTCACCGTGCTGAGGACAGTGTCCAGTGCATGCATCTTGCGGTGTACACTGCTGGTGTTGTGTAGCAGCACTGTTAGTGTCCTAACCAGTGTGATACCTGCGGAGGTGGCTATGTAATCCGTGTCCTGCAGCATAAGGCAGTATGTGTGTATTAAGGAGCTTCGCCAATATACACCGGGCCATGGGTGTCACGTGCAAGATGACCCTTGCACATCATTGTGGCTTCCCTAGCATGTAAGCACACGTTGACAGCCAGCGGATACCCTATGAATGACATTGGAGACTGAGCAGAATGTAGACATACAACACCCTTTCTACATATAGTGGTAGCATACCTGGTGAGGGTATGTTGGCAACCAAGATCAGGCTCATACTGGCCCGTTCCACATGCTGAGAGATCTATTCTATGTTCCCTATCATGTAGTCCAGGGAGGTATGTCTCAGGTCAGCCATAGTGGCATGGTCAATGAGTGAGTCATATGTGTCCATGCCTCTGACTGACCTGTATGCATGTGTTCTGTGGTGGACCATAGTGCCCCTGGGGCATATCACCAGATACAGCCTGTTGAGCGGGACCCCAGTGCAGCACCCAAGACAGGTACCTGACACGTCTGTAGCAGGTGTGTTGTGTAGCCCTACAGGCTGTGAGTGTGTGGCACACGGGATGTGTGTGCCATGTGTGCCATGTGTTCTGTTCCGACAGAACATATGCCTGTGTGCCGGCTGCAGAGGTGTGTGATGCTCAGGCAGGATGCTATTCTGAGTCCCCACGTATGCCCCAGTGTGTTCAGCATGCTGTCAGTGTGTGTCTATGTCTGACTTGTATTGTAGTCACTGTAATATGACATGCCACCTGACAGGGTATAGCATTACTGGGTTCAGAAAGCTCAGTCCCCAGATTGGCTATGTGGTGGCATCCCACACATGTGTTGTATGTTCCTGGCCAAGGGTGATGGCTGACTGCATACATGTGGCAGCTGTGACATTGCCACATGACTCACATAAACCACAACTGGACCATAGAGGTGATTCACAGGTTATCTTTGCACATGCTACCCTAGTAGTGTGATTGCCATGGTGAGTACCAACACATAGGGCCAATGGGGAACAACATACTGAAGGTGTGTATGTGTGGGTGTACTGCTACTGTTTCATAGCACTGACATATATGACTGCACACATGGGTAAATGCCAGGTAAGACATGTGCAATGTGTCACAGGCAATGTACATGTGAACAGGATGGACAGTGACGTTCTGTCATGTGTAAACTTGACATACATATCGTACGCTATGCAGATGTCACTAGGAGTCCACAGAAGCACTGTAACTCTGCATTGCAGGTGTAAGCAGTGTTCCAGGGAACCCCAAGCGAACATCCATGCAAACAAAGCTACAGTAAGCAGGGCTGGAAGTAGCTCATTGTACAACAAAGAAGGGGTAACACTAACAGTAAGTAACAATGCAAATATGTAGGCACTATCAACATGTACCCAGGAATACACAGCGCAGATGCCCATGGTAGAACTGATATTATGTCATAGTTAATTGTGATTTGGATTACATTGGTACTGCACACATATCAACATGCGCAAACATCCACATTGCATAGTCGTTGTGGGCAACTTGACACCATTACTGTACATGTCCACCATTGCATATCACTACTTGCATTAGCTTCCCCCCTGTGCTACCCATATATGCGGCTATCTGTTGACATCCTTACCACCGGCATGCAATTATGTGCAGCTGTTACACTTTGGTACGTACTATGGGTGCAAATGACAATCCAGTACATTCATACGGTTACTGCATCAGGCATGCTGGGATATACACACAGTCATATCAGCACACTGTACTGTTACCAACATGATACTACTAATACACTTCTATGTAGTCACCCTGTGCATCAGCAACGTGTTTACATGTTCCCACAATGATGTTAGAGATTGCAGGAGGTGGCACAGTGTTATCATATGCACAGGGTGTGAATTAGGTATGCCTGAGTCTGCCACTGATACCGCCAATTGACATGTGTGTGTATGTGTGTTGGTGAGGGGCATCAGTACAGGGTGGGCCACTGTTGGTGCAGTGTGTGTGTGTATGTGGTCACCCTAGGTGTTAACATTTCGCATGTGTGTATGCATGCACACAGTTCCACCTCATGGCTGCCATATACAGGGGTTTGTGGACAGCCACAGACTGCACCTGGCAGGTCATACAGATCAGTGTCTGTGGGCATGGACACGGTACCTGTGCCTGGCAGGGGTGCTACGGACCGTATCCAGTACTAAGCCAGACTGGGTACTGTCATCAGCAGCGGGAGTGTGTTGACTGGACACAGGTCCCTGTTGGGACTGTCCAGAGCCATGTGCACGTGGTCTCCTGGGGCGTTCCGATGACAGCACAGACCCAGCATTGCTGGGGCTGCTGCTGGCACTATGGGGGCGTGCACGGGCCTGTTGTCATCCGCGCCGACTGCCAGCTGCTGCTGTTGCTGGCATATGGCCATGTTGACGCTGCAAACGCCCACCATTGCCCTGGCTCACGGACATTTGCTTGTGGAACTGCTGTAATATGTCCCCACAACGTCTGTCTATGACATCAGTGAAATTACGGATAGCATCCGCGATGTCACGCATACTGTCAGTCATGGCTGTGCGACATGCTCTCAGCTCCCTCAGATCCTGTCTGGTGTACCTTTCCATATGCGACTGTGCCTGCATGACAGCCCGAAACATAGCTGAGGTTGACAGACCTCTTTGGGCACGTCTGCGAGAGGCAGTACGCCCACGGATGCTCCCACGAGAACCCATGGGCAACTGTCTGTGTGGTACCATCGCAGGACCCTGCCCATGGCAGCTGTGTGTGGACGCATGTGCCACAGGTACCACATTACCCTGGTCAATGCCCACTGTATCCTGTCCATCACCTAGGGACAATGGTGACAAAGGATGTACTGGCAGGATGACTGTGCGCAATAATGGGGTTGACAGCTGTGTACTGTCAATTGGCTGACCAATGGTGGACCCTGACACACCTTCCTGTACCATTACACAGATATCATCATTACCAGTACCTGTGGCACCAGATTCAGGTTCCCTGCTGCAGGACACCAGAGCAGCACCAGAACCTGTGGGAGGAAGACAGAAAACACAGTTTACAGTGTCCACACCTTGTTACCAGTGATGCACTCATGCACACATGCACACATGCACACATGGACACATGCACACATGCACACATGGACACAGGCACACATGCACACATGGACACAGGCACACATGCACACGTGGACACATGCACACATGCACACATGCACACAGGCACACATTCACACATGCACACATGCAGATATGCACACGTGGATGCATGCACACGTGGACACATGCACACATGTACACATACACACATGCACATGTGGACACATGCACACATGGACACATGCACACATGCACACGTGGTCACATGCACACATGCACACATGCACCCATGCACACGTGGTTACGTGTACACATGTACACATGCACACATGGACACAGACACACGTGCACACATGCACACATGCACATGTGGACACAGGCACACATGGACACATGCACACATGCACACATGGACACAGGCACACATGCACACATGCACACAGGCACACATTCACACATGCACACATGCAGATATGCACACGTGGATGCATGCACACGTGGACACATGCACACATGTACACATACACACATGCACATGTGGACACATGCACACATGGACACATGCACACATGCACACGTGGTCACATGCACACATGCACACATGCACCCATGCACACGTGGTTACGTGTACACATGTACACATGCACACATGGACACAGACACACGTGCACACATGCACACATGCACATGTGGACACAGGCACACATGCACACATGCACACAGGCACATGTGGACACAGGCACACCTGCACACATGCACACATGCACACATGCACACATGGGCACAGGCACACCTGCACACATGCACACATGCACACCCTGCAGTATACACACAGATCACTACTAAGTTACACTAGTGTTACTAGCACTATCAGGACTATTATAGGTATTGTTAAACACACTCACCAGCATGGATGGCCTGCCTTGCTGTAACCCTGGAGGGACCTGCAGAAATGATGAGATTAATGTCAGTGGGCACAACTGTGCCATTGATACTGCATATGATACAGTGCAGTAGTACACCAGTTGCCTTTCACACATCAGCTGCTGATATTGCCAATATCACACATGCACAATTACATACTATGATGACAGCTACATACCACGGACACACCTTACACATGCATAAACTAACAGTGTACAGAACAGTCAAGTGTACATATGGCATATTACCTGCATGCTCCATGTCGTGCTGCTGTGTGGATCCAGCCGCCATCATGATGCAGGTGTATTGCTGTTGCTGTTTCGGGGCTGGAGCCACAACACTTAGGAGTAGCCCCTCCAGTCTGGTGAGGGGGGATGTGTGGCCACCCCACCTCCTGTGGCAACCTGTTGCCTGTGGATATCCAACGCACGATGATGGACATTTCTGATTAAATCACTGCAGTGATGTCGTACCTGCTCATATGTCCTATTATGCATGCCAATGTCATTTACCCTACGGACAAGGTCTTGCCACAGTGCAGCCCTCTCCTGCTGATTCTGACTGGTGCGGGAAAACAGTATGTCATACTCCCGCACCAGGCTCTGGTGTATCTCCTCATCTTCTGCTGCAGAGTAGGCAGGATTACGCTGATGCGCCATCTCCCTGGAAGAGAACACAAGCAGGATATCAGCAGACTATGTCAGCAATATATGGCACACATACTATACATGATACTCATGTGTAGTGATATACTACTACTCCCATATGTTGCATGTGTGTGTCTCGTGGTGGATACACAAGTACATGGCCAGATATCAGTGCTCAGCCAACACCTGTGCAACAATACCTGCCACATTCCACACAACATAGTAGCATGCCCCATCGGTCAGCACACATTGACAGGTCCAATGCACAACCTCACTCTGGGGGTTCATCCCAAGGCACTGTATGTGGGTGCCATCCACTAGTGTGATGTGGACACAAGTTACTCGGCCTGGATATACATATCCCACCACCACCACCAGCACAGTAGACTACTTTGATATGTATGTGATTAGACAGTTATTCACTTGTTAGGACTGAGATGGTATCCATGCAGCACACTAGGCCAGTGGAAGCCACAACCCACACTGCTGACCCCTTTGCAAATGCTTACCACGGACATCCCACAGATTGCATGGAACTTGCACACACATTTCTAACCCAGACCCTATGCATAAAGGTTAGGCATCCTGTCCGGTGGACCCCAGACAGAGGCAGATTGTATAACAATAGCAGGAGGCTACTGCAGGACAGAGCAGATTCACATTAAGGGAAGGCATCTGTGGTCAGCACTGGTACTATGCTACGGTCTCTCATAACAACAGCCACGGCCTACTCTGGGAGGGAAATGGCCACAAACACTATGGATAACCACAAGGCCTTCTTCAGTTATGTTACACATATGGACCTAATGCCTCAGATATGCTCTGCATTAATACACACCTACTTAACATTCACCAAACACACAGATATTGGCAACATTCTTGCAGACAGGTTCAGTGCTGCACATATCCCCCTTCCTTCTCCCCCACCAGTTGAAATACTTATCACAGCTGTATGTAACCTCCCTATCATCTCACATGTCCAGGTGATGGCCGCCCTCAGCAAAGCAGAACACACAGCATCACTGTGACCTGATGGTATCCCTGGATGTGTGCTACATGCACTCCAAGAGGACATACAACCACATATAAGACTGATAATTAATCTTGGACGCACTACAGGATATGTACCTGGACACTGGCATACAGCAACAGTGGTCCCACACCACTAAGGAGGCACCTCTACTGACCCTGGGAACTACCACATCATATGCATAACCGGCCTGGTCTGCTAAGCTATGGAATTATTCAGTATGGGATGCATATGCAGTGATATCGGGTACCTGCAGACACTTGATCCCAGCCAGTTTGCCTTTGTGATGGGCTGATCCTGCCTTTTGAACCTGGCTGACCTTTCAAAGCAGTCACTACAGCCATTGCTGAGGGCAACGCACAGACAACTGCTGCCAGGATCATGGCCTAACACTGATTGACATGTAATGTATAGTCATCCCCTTTTGGTGGAACTACGTACACACAACATATCACATGGACATACCTATAGATACAGACCTATGACACATTTGGAGTGTTCACAGTATGCAGACTATTAACCTGCTACTTTGCATTACCTGTTTTTGTCACAGCTGGTTGCGTTACCACTGCTTCTGCTTCCTGCTGCTACTGTCACTGCTGACAGCTTAGAGTCACAGTGTGTAGCGTGTGTTTCTCTCTGTCTTGGTTTGTCTCTCTCCCTCTGTCTGCTTCCAGACAGTGCAATGAATGTATTGCATGTGTGGAGTGTTAGTGCAGGATGCTTTTGTAGGTATCTGCATAGGTCCATGTGATGGCCTCTGCACCAATTGTAAGCCAGCATTTGCTAATTGCATGCAGCCAGTTGTGTACTGATTGCAGTTCTCACTGTGATTTCAGTACAGTGCTATAAAAGGGTATGTGAGATAGGCGTTGCCCTTTCAGATTGTAAGGGCGGGGACCATGCTGGTATGCTGTGGACACTGTTCTGTGAGTGTAAAGGTTAGTATCTCTCTCATGATTCAGGCTGTGTTGTAGATTCACATTTCTCCATTCCTCTCTCCTGTTCCCTGTAGTAAGTGTGTATGCACAATGACACCTACAACTATATATATATATATATATATATATATATATATATATATATATATATATATTTATGTAAATATACATACATTTATATATGTACATCAACTGACATTATTACCTACAAGCGACCAACTAGCATGGCTGTTTCTGTTCAGACACTACTATTATGGGAATCCAGTAGTTTTGACAGTAATTCTAAATGACATGCTTTATGTACTATACATCCTATATTCCCTTTACATTCATCCATACTATTACATGTTATATTTATTTTAGCACAATGCTCTTGGATAAGAGTCATGGCTTAGTGGTAGGTCATGCAGACTACTGTTTCCAAGGTCCTGGGTTTGGGACTGACAGTGGGATTTTATTTTGCTTTTGAACTGACTACAGGACCTGTCAATCAAAGTGACTAAGGCACTTTTAAGCAGTTGTAACTGGGTTAGCGCTGGTTTGCGCGGAGCTCACGCATGCGCACTGGCATGTAGCTCCGCACACATACTTACAACCGCTTAACAGTGCTTACTCTGGCACACACCCGCACTATTTTCTTTGAAAGAAATGAAAATGGGGAGACAGGAAAGTGGTGAAAAAGGGGTCACAAAGAGGGTAAGACAGTAGGGAAACAAGCTTGGGATTTGGAGGAGGGATGTAGGTAAGGCCCATAGCTGCTCATTTCTTCATCAGCAAAAGCTGGGCATATGTATGTAATTTGGTGTGACATTTGAAACGTTCCACCCCTGAGAGAGGTGTCAGGACAACAATAATACTTGTTGTACAGCCAATTGTAATTGATAGTTTCCATGTCCAGCAGACATGTGTGCGGAATGGGCAGCTATGTATGGGGCATAATTTTTTTGTGGGTACAGAGTGCCCTTTTTTTTTTTTTTTTTTTTCAGGTGAGAGTGGTATGTCAGGTGAAGGAAGTCGGTATAGCTGGGGAGGTAGGTTGGGTAGGTAGACAGACAAGACAAACAAGACGCATGCAGGGGCGGTATATGACACGTGGGGGGTTACACAATTGACGGGGATGGAGGTTTGGATATCCAGAGCCCATGAGCCCACAGATGGCAACAGTGGAACTGATATCCCCACCCATAGGCAGTTGCCACTGTTCCTTCACTGCCCAGGACGGGGCTGTGCTGGGGGCTGTGTAGGTCAGGCAACAGGCATGCCCGTAAGTTGTGCCACCTGTGCCTCAAGCTGGCGTAGGGGCTCGAGAACAGAGTCCCGGATCTCCCTACGCACCACAGTCCGGACGCTACAGAGGTTGAGTGGTGGTTCTCCTCTGGCCACACTTGCAGAGGGAGGACGAGCCCCATCCCCTGCAGCGCTTCCACCCACAGGTGGCACAGGGCCACTGGAGGAGGGTCCAGACTGGGCACTAGTGCCAGGTGCACTCGCCAGCTGAGGTGGGAGAGGTGGGTCCGCTGGAACCCGCCTTCCCTGTCGTCCTATGTTTTGCATTATGTTATGACAGTTTGGGTTAGTGACATACAATACCATTCACAATTAGTTGTAACAGCATGCATTAGTATTCCCATTAACCAAACACCCAGATATTCACACCATTGAACAGCGAGCATAACTCATGCATAGTTTGAACAGCAATACACAGTCCAACAACATGCAGGGTTGATTGATGGCAACAGGCCATCAGGTTTGGATGTATGAACAGGGAAGATGCATCAACAGACATGCAAATATATATGACCCAACAGGACAAATGTCCAGGGGTGTTAATTGTGATTGTACATACCATTTTCACATGGAATGGGTTATATGTGGTTATAGGGTGGGGTGAAGAAAATAATATTAACACCTTCGAATACCAATACATATGCTGTACATTTCTAATAGCTGCACATATATACATACTACTGTTCTAACTACAGTTTCCTATATGATAACTACTTCAACTTGGTGATAGCACTGTTACTGCAACATCAATACACATTTTATTGTTCTTCATACACATTCATATCTAGCTTTGTTCAGCTACATCATCCTGCTACATTTGCTTTATATAGCTATAGACAAGTGTGGATGTTTGGTATATCAGACAATCAAACTATCTGCATATTGCAGACTGAGAGCAACATATCCAGATTTTGGGATACACATTCCAGATGCAGCAACACTTTGAACAGATTTCGCTGTTTGGTTTTGATACTCACATGCATTTCATTCTGTACTGACTGCGTTATACTTTACTCAGGGGTTATTACTACTGTATTGCTGGATTCATGACACTTTCTCACACTCTCTCACTTGTTTTCATTTTACTATTCATGATGGTACTTACTTCTAGGCTTTATTGACATGTTTCACCTGTAGTTATTACAATCCTTTCCAGCAGTCTCACTTCTGTCATGTTTCAGTATTTCAACAGGGATATATTTCACACATGTGATTTCATCATCTTCTGCAGCTGTACTTTTCAGCCTGCTGCAGGTTGTGTACTATTTTCTTACAGGTGGGGCATCTTTATTTCAGAATTTATGTCAGACATTTTCATTTTTCTGTTTGGATTACAGACTGCAACACACTTTTGTAATCAAGCAATACTTGCAAACACTTTCACGCTGCTTGCACATTTTATTACTTAGTGACTACACTGCACATTTTTTGCTGACTGTCATACTTTTATATTTCTTTACAGTTACTGGTAGTGGATTACTGACCTGCCTGGTGGCGCAACTGCACTAGCCTATCACCATAGGCTCTGCGGTTCACAGAACGGACACCTGCAGCTGTAATATAAATGAAGTAATATTGGAATACACATCTCCATAATATCAGCTAGTTTAATTTCTTACATACATAATTAAATGTAACTTACTCAGTAGTGGATGTTGGGCATTTGCCGGGCCTCCTGGATCCAAAGGTTCAATTGGTCCTGCTTGTGTCTCTTCAGGTCCGCATGGTGGTGACGGACCTGCTCACCAGTCCTTGGAATCCCTGTGGCACTGGTGAGATCATGAGCCAACCGGTCCCACGCCTCAGCCCTATATGCTCCCCACAGGACCTGGCCCTGCATGAGTTGGGCCTCATGATTGTGGACTAGGAGCCAGACCATGTACCTGGACTCCTCAACGCCCCACCTCTGTGCTCGAAAGCAACTACCCTCACCTACTCCTGTCATTCTGGCTGCAAGTCAGTTCTACAATCGTTTATGCTGTGTATTCCTGCCTATGGGGCTTATATAGTCCGTTTTTCCTGCACATATCTGTGATTGGCCAATTTGGAATTGTATCAACTTCACTAAACCTACATTGTCATGCTCCAGTTTGTATTCATTCCTATATATTTGCTATTATTCCATTGATAGGTACTGCTGTCATGGCTTAGTGGTTCAGTTCCTTGACTATGGTGTATAGTATCCTGGGTTCGAACCTGGCCACTACTTTTTATTTTTTATGACTGTCTAGACAAGCTGAGGGGTGTGTCTGTGTAAAGGCAGTTTTGATACGGCTTGCTCAACGTTGCCTGTCGGTTAGCTTGTTTGCATGGTGCGCAGCTCCGCGCAAATGGGGTACGCTGGTTTAAGCCTCATTTGGCTATCAGCACGCATATTACGCTCAGCTCAGTTAGGGGCACATAGATTTAGCATGTTAAACCACTGCTCAGCTACGGGCACTCATTTTGCACCAGTTAAACCACTGCTCACCTACAGGCAGATGCACTCACCCTGTTAAACTGTAGCTCAGCTATGGGCACATCTGGCATTTTTTATTGTTTTGTTACCTCACATTTCTTCAATATAAATGGGCTATTTCATTACATTTTACATAAAATGTGATTTTATGTGTACATATTTGTCAGGGACTTGTTTCTTGCTTATTTTGCTAAAAATAAAAATTGGTGTTGTAGGGGCTCGACCCATGAATGCCTGCTTTTCAGCCAGCATCTCTACTGCTACGCTATTGCTTCTTGGCTTACTTTGCATATTTAGTTCTTATATGCTTTCCCACTGACTGCTAACTGTGGCTGCTTCACGCACGCCAGCAAAGCACACTCACGGTTAAACATCTTTACAATTTAAAAAATATTATGAGATGTTCATTTGTACATTTTATGTCGTAGTCTGTGGGGGCATGTGTTGTGTTGTGTTTATTCACATTTCCATGGACTCTGTCGTGGGTGTTTACTTTGGGCACTTTTACTCTTCTGGGGGCGTGTCCGCTTACAGGGCTCGGCCTATGGACATGCCCCCTACTGTCTTACACGGACCATGTTAGCCTTAGGTGTGATTCAGCATGCTCTCATGAATATGCAGAGCATGCTGACATCACTCTGTTTAACTGCAGCCTCCGTGTATGAATTATAACTCTTACACGGAGGCTTCGTGAATCCTGCCCTATGTGTCTACATTTTAAAATATTGCCACTCCTTTCTCTCAGGCTGCCTGCATGTCAGACACACACACACACACACACACACACACACACACACACACACACACACACACACACACACACACTCTCTCTCTCTCTCTCTCTCTCTCTCTCTTCATGCAACCTGTTTGGATTACTGTTTTTTAATTTTGTGAGTTTTTTTAATGTCTTGGAGAGGAATCCAAGTAGGTTAATTACTATTTCAAGTGATGCTTGCCACTGTCATATCTGTCTCCAGGTGCATGGGGGGGGGCTTCGTAACCACAGGTTCACTTTACACCACCAAATTCCACCAATCTTTATCCATGTTCTGAAAGCTGCAGATACTGCACTTGGCACAAATAGTATTTTATTGGTATATGGTAGCGTTGTGAGGTGGAGTTCAGGGATGAGTTAAGAGAGGCACTAGGTGGCAATGAAGAGTTACCAAATAGCTGGGTAACTACAGCAGAGCAAGTAAGGGAGATGGCTAGAAAGGTGCTTGGTATCACATCGGGACAGAGGAAGGACAACAAGGAGACATGGTGGTGGAATGAGGAAGTACAGAAGAGTATACAGGCAAAGAGTTTGGCAAAGAAGAAGTGGGATTGTCAGAGAGATGAAGAAAGTAGTCAGGAGTATAAGGAGATGAGGTACATGGCAAAGAGAGAGGTGGCAAAGGCTAAGGATAAGGCATATGAAGAGTTGTATGAAAGGTTGGACACAAAGGAGGGAGAAAAGGACCTGTACCAATTGGCTAGATAGAGGGACCGAGCTAGGTAAGATGTGCAGCAGGTAAAGGTGATCAAGGATAATGAGGGAAACATACTCACAAGTGAGGAGATTGTGCTGGGAGATTGAAAGAGTACTTTGAGGGGTTGATGAATGAAGAGAATGAGAGGGAGAGAAGGCTGGATGATGTAGGGATAGTGAATCATGAAGTGCAATGGATTAGCAAGGAGGAAGTAAGGATAGCTATGAAGAGAATGAATACTGGAAAGGCTGTGGCCCAGATGACATACCTGTGGAAGCATGGAGGTGTTTAGGTGAAATGCAGAGGAGTTTTTAACCAGATTGTTTAATGAAATCTTGGAAAGTGAGAGGATGCCGGAGGAGTGGAGAAAAAGTGTTTTGGTACCAATTTTTAAGAATAAGGGTGATGTGCAGAGCTGTAGTAGCTACAGAGGGATTAAATTGATCAGTCACAGCATGAAGTTATGGGAAAGAGTAGTGGAAGCTAGGTTAAGAAGGGATGTGATGATTAGTGAACAGCAGTATGGTTTCATGACGGGAAAGAACACTACAGATGCGATGTTTGCTCTGAGAGTGTTGATGGATAAGTACAGAAAATGTCAGAAGGAGTTGCATTGTGTTTTTGTAGACTTGTAGAAAACATATGACCGGGTGCCTAGAGAGGAGTTGTGGTATTGTATGAGGAAGTCAGGAGTGTCAGGGAAGTATGTAAGAGTGGTACAGAATATGTACGAGGGTAGTGTGACAGCGGTGAGGTTTGCAGTGGGAGTTACGGATGTGTTTAAGGTGGAGGTGGGGTTACATCAAGGATCAGCTCTGAGCCCTTTCTTATTTGCAATGGTGATGGACAGGTTGACAGACGAGATCAGACAGGATTCCCCATGGACTATGATGTTTGCAGATGACATTGTGATCTGTACTGAGAGTAGGGAACAGGTGGAGGAAACCCTGGAGAGATGGAGATATGCTCTAGAGAGAAGAGGAATGAAGGTCAGCAGGACTAAGACAGAATATATGTGTGTGAATGAGAGGGAGGATAGAGGAATGGTGAGGATGCAAGGAGTAGAGGTGGTGAAGGTGGATGAGTTTAAGTACTTGGGGTCAATAGTTCAGAGTAACGGTGAGTGTGGACGAGAGGTGAAGAAGAGAGTACAGGCAGGATGGAGTGGGTGGAGAAGAGAGTCAGGAGTGATTAGTGACAGACGAGTACCTGTAAGAGTGAAAGGGAAGGTCTACAAGAGGGTAGTGAGACCAGCTATATTATATGGGTTAGCGACAGTGGCATTGACAAAAAGGCAGGAGTTTGAGCTAGATGTGGCAGAGTTAAAGATGTTAAGATTTACACTGGGTGTGACAAGAGTGGACAGGATTAGGAATAAGTATATTAGAGGGTCAGCCCGGGTTGGAAGGTTTGGAGACAAAGCCAGAGAGGCAAGATTACATTGGTTTGGACATGTGCTGAGAAGGGATGTGGAGTATATTGGGAAAAAGATGCTAAGGATGAAGCTACCAGGTAACAGGAAAAGAGGAAGGCCTAAGATGAGGTTTATGGATGTGGTGAGAGAGGAAATGCAGGTGGTTGGTGTGACAGAGCAAGATGCACTGGACAGGAAGAAATGGAAACAGGTGATCTGCTCTGGCAACCCCTAACAGGAACCGTTGAAAGATGATGATGATGGTAGCATTGTCGCCTCACAGCAAGATGTTGTCCCGTTCGATTCTCAGCCAGAGTGTCTTCTGTGGAGACATGCATGAATGGGCGTACCTTCGTTGAAGGTTGTGCATTAGGGCCGGCAACTCAGCACGTAAAAATCAACTGCCAATTATTAGTGGACCAGAGTTCTGCTGTGGCGACCCCTAACCGGGAGAAGCCGAAAGACACAACAACAACAACAACAACAACAATGGTGAGTGTCAACTATGCCCTGCAAAGTATCACAACTTGCTTAACAAAATTTACTCATCATAAATGCTTGCAGCTCTATAATGCTATAATAAGCAAGCTTAAGGCCTCAGAGTATAAGGCAATCTGTAAAACTTTACAACACTGAAACAAACTACCTGTTTCTGAGGGATCTTGAGGGGTAATTCTGTTGGGTTGGGTGGGATTTGGATTTGACGTTTTTTATAGAAATAAGTACTTCAAATGTAGGTTTTTCTGTAACTATTCTTACAAAGTATTATACACATTATATACATTCAACACAGCTTCCCAATGTGCAGTATGTAGTTGCATAGCTCAGACTATTGTTTGCACAAAAAACAGAAATCACATCCTTCAAGGCATAGCATATTCTTTCCTTCATGAAACACTGAAATATAAAGTTGTTTGCTAGCAGTGACCTTTTCATTAGTTACAGATCTCTTTAATATGAAATTAATCAGTTGGCTTTTACTCTTGCAGAGATTGTGCATTGTGACTGATATTAGTGGACTGTAATGACAAAAGTTTGAATGGCCTTTTATGGTTGAAATGTTCTGAACTGGGCAATTTTGTCATTGGTTCATATGTTTTGTTTCATTACTTACTGGGAAAATGTTCAAAACTATAAAGTTAAAACATGCTCTAATAAGTGATGCTGTATTATACAAGGGATATAATTTAATTATTATATATTATAATTTAATACAGTCAGGAAGGTGAATCAAAATAATTTTTGCATGGTCCTAAAAATGTGTGCAAAGGACCTGTGATTTGAAAACAGCCCAAATGTAAATTTAATCTGCCGCTGGCCAGATGTATTTTCTTTGAATGTAGGTTTCAATGCTGTTTCAGTGAATGTGAATTTCAAAGGCAGAGAGGTTTTAATGCTGTCTGTTTTCATTGTGAGACTGTATTTCTTTGTTTAGCAAATGTCTTTCAATATTTGTGCTGTAAAATTTGAAATAAAAGTTTTAAATTAAATCCAAATATTTGTAATCATTGTAGAAGTAAAGCAGAAGACAGTATGCACGCTGAGAGTTTTGAGCAGTGTTTTTGGCAACTGGGGAGAAAAGGAGAAATAGGCAAGTAATGGGACACTGGAATAGCTGTGTGGGGGTGGGGTTGTATCAAAATGACATGCATTTTGCTTTCATGTAGGTGTCCAGAATTTTTGACATGGAAAGCTGGCAACCCTAAACAGACCAGATCAGTTAACTGGAGCCACTCAGAGGCTGGTGACTTTAGCAAAAGATCTGGAGTGCATCTGAAATTAAATCCAAGACATCTACTGAAAACTATTGAAAAATAAGTATATTTAAAGCTTGCATTGCACTTTGTTTACTATATTTATTTGAATTGTGCTTCATTTTTCCTGATTGTTTCTGCATTTTTCTGCACTTTGCTATTCTGTACTACTGCCTTATATAGAACAGGCTAGATTCAGACTTGTGGAATCTATACTGTTTGGTATCACTGTACTCTAAACCAGCCATCTTACATTAAGAGGGTCTCCCTGCACCTTTCTGGCAGAAGTGTGTAGCTCAGGACGCATCTGAGTTTGGGGATTGCTGGAGAAAGTCACAGTTTGGGGCTTTCCTGATGATAATTTGTCTTAAAACTGTTGAATTTCACCCCGTGTGAGGGTTTTCTCTCCAGAGCTGCTCAGGATTTGGTGACTTTAGCCAGGGATCTGGAGTGCATCTGAACTGAAATTCAAGGCATCCAATGCAAACAACTAAAAAATAAGTACCTTTGAGGCCTGTATTGCATTTTCTTAACTGTATTTATTTGAATTGTTGCTTTATTTTGCTGATTGTAAAAGCATTTTTTCTGCACTTTGAAATGTTGTACTATTGCCTTATATACCAAAGGCTAGATTAAGACTTGCTGAATCTGGACTGCTTGGTATCACTATGCTCTAAACTAGCCGTCTTACATTAACAGGGCCTCCTTGCACCCTTGTGGCAGCAGTGTGTAGCTCAGGTTCCATCTGAGTTGGGGATTGCTGAAGAAAGGCTCAGTTTGAGGCTCTCCCATTGGTAGTTTGTCTTAAAACTGTTGAATTTCACCTGCATTTAAGCCTCATGTCTGCAAGGGTTTGCTCTCAGTTAACTAGAGCTGCTCAGAGTATGGTAACATTAGCCAGAGATCTGGGGTGCATCTTAACTAAAATCCAAGGCATGCACTGCAAACAATTGAAAAATAAGTACATTTAAAGTCTGTACTGCACTTTCTTAACTGTATTTATTTGAATTGCTGCTTCCTTTTTTGCTGATTTGTCTGCATTTTTTTCTGCATTGTGAAATTTTGTACCACTGCCTTATATAGCATTGGCTAGATTCAGTCTTGCTGAATCTAGATGGTTTGGTATCACTGTGCTCTAAACCAGCCATCTTACATTAACAAGGCCTCCCTGTACCCTTGTGACAGAAATGTGTAGCTCAGGCTCCATTTTTGTTGGGGATTGCTGAGGAAAGACTCACTTTAGGACTTTCCTATTGGTAGTTTGTCTCAAAACTGTTGAGTTTCACCTGTATTTAAACCTTGCATTTGTGTATAGCTGCACACCAAACAGCGGGGATAGCACTGCCCTGTATGAGCACAAATGTCTGGAAACTTACATTTTTCCAGGAAGCCACAGCTCTTCACCCTAAACCATCAACAAAATAAGCCCCTTTGTTAATCCTACATCATAAACAGATCTAACTTATCCACTCCCCAACAGTACTACGGTATAAGACTTCCATTATGGATGGTCTCTTTCCCACCATTTCTCTGGCCAGCCTGTTTGACTTGGACATCAAGAGGCAATGTAATAATTGCTGCATGTATACTAACAACCACTTAGTCCTGAAACAAATAAATACTATATGTGAGAGATGTTATTACACTATCAATTTTGAAACTGTTCTCTCAAAAAAAAAAAAAAGACAACAAACAGGTTGTCAGCTCATTCACTTCATCACTCACACAAGTTCAGGATATAACACATAAACCCACATACACAGAGGTACTCACTAGAAGCCTACAAAAAGATCAGAGACCTCCCAAGTGCAAATTATCTGCACACACCTCAACATGTATAGAAACAATTGCACATAACAACACATATATCAGTGCCTCACCAAATAAGCACCTAAGGCAGAACACATCAAAACTAAATATCTTGGTCATAGGAGACTCCATAGTGAGACACAGAGATGTCACCCTCACCAGGCTGGACAAGGAGAAGGTCATGTTCAGTTGCTATCAGGTGCCAGGATCTGTCAGATCATGCATGTATTCAGGTGATTCAGCAACAAGTACAGTTATGACTTTTTAATAGTCCATGTTGGGGTGAATGACTCGAGACATACCTTGCTTGACTATATGAAGAGAAACATGACTGAACTGTCCGATTTTGTGTCCCAGGCAGATATGACCCCAGCCCTAAGCAGCATTCTAACTTCACCCAGGATGATGCCACAATATAAACAAAAAATGATTAACTTCTACAATTGGCTTAGCTTCTGGTGTCATTCCAGGGAGGTCCAGTATTTGTCATCCTAGGAAGACATGGTTGACATTCCACACTGCTTTCCCAGAGATGGTCTGCACCTGTTTCCCTAGGCTTTTGGATACTGTCTAAGGTGCTTGCCTCCCCCATAGTGCCTTTTTTAGGCAATATCAAAACAACAAAATATCTGCCATAGAAAATTTCACTCGAGACAAACTCAATGTACTGCTGCTTAATGCTAGGAGTCTAAACATGAAACTGCACTCCCTGGAAGCACTCCTCAGAGTGGAAGATACTGATGTCTGTGCAGTCACTGAAACATGGTTTCAGGCCACAGAGAGGACCCCAGCTGTGCAAGGCCACAATGCCTTCCACATGTTCAGACCTCAGAATGAGAGTGAAAGAACCAATGGTAGAGGTGTATCCATCTTTATTAAAGCCAAGTACACCTCCAGATTGGTCAAACAGTATGACTCTTGAACTACTCTATGTCCAATTAACTATAGGCAACACACACTACCACATCATTGTTAGCTATAGATCTTTCTCCAAGAACTAAGGAAAGCACAATGCCTACCTGAGCTTACTGGAGTCACTCGCATTACAGCCCAACACCTTAGTCTTGAGCGATTTCAATTATCCTTCCATTGACTGGGCAACATACATGAGCTCAAACATGATTGTCCAGAGGTTCCTGGACTTTGTCAGTGCAAATACTTTGAAGCAGATAGTCTGTACCCCACAAGGGGCTCTAATGTCCTTCACATAGTACTCACCAACATGGGTGGTCACTGCACTACCCCCTGTGTGATACCCTTCCTGATAAGGTCAGACCATAAAATCAGTCACATCTAAAGTAACTATTGGAGCCCAAACCCCCAAAAGAGCAAAAAAGTAACTATTGGAGCCCAAACCCCCAAAAGAGCAAAAAAAAAAAAAAAAAAAAAAAAAAACTAAGGAACTTCTCCAAAGCAAACTACAGCCTACTAAGTGATGGAATAAAAAGTTTTATATCCCCTGTAATCACAGGCAATAATAACTGCTATGCAGAGATGTACACATATACCCTGTATAATCATCTTAGCAAATGTTGAAACTCAGCTGTACCTGACTAGATTAAAACCAGACCATCCCGAGAAAACAATGGACATCTAGTATAAACAGCTTGTATAACAAAAGGAAGAAACTGATGTCTAAGAACAAGAGGCAACTGCCTCTGCAGGGGAAGAATTACCTCCACAGATTTAACAAGCAAATCAGAAATCTTGTAAAGTCCTCTAAAGGTAATTATGAAACTAAAATAGCATCCCTAGCCAAGGACAATCATAGGGCATTTTTAACTATCTCTGAAATTTAAAAGGGAGTACTCAACTATGTGCCAAATTGGTAGTAGATGGTATCGCTCACACTATACAATAGGAAACTGCCAACCTGCCAACTGACAGATATGGTGCAAACTTCACCCCCTTATCCCCACCAGCCATATCCAAAGCATACCTGATACCAGTTCTCTACCTAGCATCTCTAGAGATCAAGTCATATCTGCATTCTCCAAGGCTAAAATCATGGCATCAGGGGGACCAGATTACATCCAAGGTTGCTTACTAAGCAATCTAAAACAGGACCTAGCTGACCACTTGCCATTCTCTTTAACCATAGCCTGAGAGCTTGCTTTGTACCAGCAGAATGGTGAACAGCAACAGCAATATCCTTGCACAAAGGGGGGGGGGCATCAACTGACCCTGGGAACTATAGATTCATAAGTCTAACCAGCATCATCTGCAAGGCCGTGGACAGGATCATCATGGAGCCTGTCAGCAGGGACACAGGTGACCTTCAAACTCTAGACCCATCCCAGTTTGGCTTCTTTAAGTGTAGATCATGCTTATTGAACCTGGTAAACTTCTTTGAGAAAGTCACTAAAGCCCTTGATGAAGGTAAGATAGTGCATATCGCCTATCTAGACTTAGCCAAAGCCTTTTGACACAATCCCCCACTTGGGTATTATTGAAAAACTCTCCTAGCTAGGTGTTAACCCTTACATCACTAGATGGGTAGCTAAGTGGCTCACCAACATAACACATACTGTCAAAGTTGGTGACTCCACCTGTACTAGTAGACCCATCACTAATGGCATGCCGCAAGATCTATACTGGACCCTTTACTATTTGGAATCTATTTTCCAGAAGTCCAGGCTAAAGTAGATGGCCTTTGACTTACTAAGGTCACTGATGATTGTAAACTAGGTGCAATCATCAAGTCCTTCAATGATGTTAACATATTACAGGAGGGGTTAACACAAACAAATGACTGGTGCCAAAGTCACTGTCTAAAACTAAATCAAAAAAAGTGCACTATTATCCCATTTGACAAAGGAAAATTCCCCACTAATTATAATATTGACAGCACCCCTCTAAGTTCAAACACAGTGGTATGAAATCTGGGAACACAGGTCAACAGCAATCTGAAGTTTGACCACCAGGTTTCCACAGTGGTAAGGAAAACCTTCTACACTGTGCATCTTATAAGTAAAGGCGATCCAGGTCAAAGGATGTTATAACCTCACTTTACTCGACCCTAATCAGACCATTAATAGAGTACAAAATTCCCTTCTGCATGTATCTGTCCAGATACCTGCAGCAACTGGAGAGACCACAGAGGTTTCTCACTAATAAGATACATGGCCTCCAAACCATGACCTATGTGGACAGACTAAAATCCCTGTCACTGTACTTTGCATCATATAGGCTACTGACAGGCAACTTGTGCCTGGCCTACAGGGCAGTCTCCGACCCTGACCTGATGGAAATGCTTCACATCTGCAAATCAGATGGCACTAGAATCACTTGCTCTAGAGATCTCAACCTTGCCAGTGACATTAACAGAACTGGCTGGAGAGGTAGGTATGTCTTCCAGAGGTTGTTGCTGCTCTGGAATAAACTTCCAATTTATGTGAAGCAGAGCTCCTCAATGACCCTATTCAAGTGCAACCTGGACAAATGGATGGGTGACAGCAAATTCACCCTAGGAACAGCACCCATGTCCCTTGTGGACAGGGGTACTAGGTGCTGATCTGTAAAGTACATCCATCTAAACAAGAATAATGGGGCAACCCAGGATTAACACGGCTAGGCTTATAAAGGCTCCAGGGTTGCTAGTCTAGTAACCTCCTATGAACCAAAATACGAGGCAAAAATCTGGACATTCTGTGAAAATCTATACACATGAGAGATGTGGTACAGACATATAAACAGCACTGATTCTGAGCCATTTCAGAAGAAATGTGTGTCATAACAGTATTTTCTTTGTCATCATTTATATGTGTCATGATCATTATATGGATAATACAAGAGCATACTTGCACTGTCCTGATATTTTCTGACTGTCCACTTGTTTAAGACATGTTGGATGCTCCTTATGCAATTGTATCTGATTCTATCACATCATTGAGTACAAAAGTCAATACATGGTGACATATACCTACTTGTCAGACTTCATATTCTTCACAAAATAGATGCTAATGTGAAATAATTTATCCTAGAATCTTAAATAATAGAAGTTATAGAAACAACTATTTTAACATGTGTCTACTGTTTTAGAATTTGTCCCCCATTAATTCTTGCTTTGACCAAATGTCTTGCATTTATAGCTGGGAAGATATGAACAGGGTTGGGATGATTGTGAACCACATAAGAGACTAAGAAGGGTACTGCTGGTATAATGGAATTAAGCCACTACATGATAACATATATCTATGTGTATGACTTTAGATACTTCATAGAATACATAGTAATGGTAAAGATTTAGGAGTATTCTTTTTTAAATTATGTGTTGTGCTCTATAAAGCCGCGGTGGTACAGAGGTACCATTGTTGCCTCACAGCAAGAGGTTTTCCTGTTTGATTCTCATCTGGAGTGCCTTCTGTGTGGAGTCTGTATGTCCTCCCCATGGTCGAGTGGCCTCCAAAAGACATGCGTGAATGGGTGTGCCTTTGCTGAAGGTTGGGCGTCAGGCTGGCAACTTGGCACCATAAAAATCGACTGCTAATCATTAGCGGACTGGAGTTCTGCTGTGGCGACCCCTAACTGGGAAAAGCCGAAAAGACAAACATGTGTTGTGCTTTATAATTGCTGCCCCATAAAGCCTTGCTTTGACCATATGTTTTGTACTTATAGCTGGGAAGGTAACAGCTGGGTTGGAGTGGTTGTAGACTACAAGCAGGGTACTGTTGGTAGACTAACATATGTATCCAAAATTTAACAGGGCAAAATTGAATGAAATGCAATAATGTTCATATGTTTACACATGATGCTGGATTCAAACACCTGACAACCTGCATCAAAAGTTGACAGATGTGATTATTAGCAGATCACACCCCAAAGGAAGGCAAATGGGTGCTAAAACATATGCATTTCAAGGGACGATGAAAACAGTCTGAGGAAAGGGAGTATGTGTGCAGTATAGCTCATAACTGTAATGACAATTTAAGCATTGTGTATGGTGTACGTTCAACCCTGCAGACTGTCGACATATAATAATAACTGTCGACTCATAGTCCTATCAGGCTGCCATTCTGCAGTGCAGAGAAGCTAAGCAGAGTAGCACAAGGGAAAGGAAATTACTGCAGCTGAAGGCAAAAAGTCACATGTTGTCATTAGATGTGAACTGTCATTTACTATCAGTTACTTTTACTAACTGATAACTGGCAGAGAGACAGAGAGAGAGAGAGAGAGATAACAAGATTTTTGTTTATGGGCCATTTCTATCCAACTTTGTGGTGTGTTAATCTTAGGTTTGTCATGATAATAATTCTGTCATGCTGCCTACAATACAGTGTTTCCAATAGGAAGCAAGCAGGGGTAGGACAGTAGAACCATGACTGAGATGTAAGCAAGACACTGATGGGTTAATAACATATGTAACCTATAGTTCCACACATAATATTAATATTATAAAAAGCAATAAATATGTTTGTCATACTTCTGGATTTGAACCCTTGACACTATGCAAAAGCAGTATACAAACCCACATATTTTGTGCGCAGACTATACAGAAAGTCATATGTCACATAGTAAAAATCACATATTTGAAGAGATCGTGACAACAATTTAGAGCAAGGGAGAAATCAGGAGAATGCAGGCATCAGGCTTCATCACAGTAATGACAACTGTAGAATCCCATAGTGTGTACATTGTACCATGTAGCATAATAAACATGTAAGCATAATTATCTCCTACTTGTGGCATCCACCCTTATTTCTATAGTGCAATGGGGCAAAGCACAGCTTCACAATGAAAACCACACTAATGCAGTTGAAGGTAAAACTTTTATTTTTTTGCCATTGGATGTAAAATGCCATTTACCAGCATCACACAAATGCTGGAAAGAAAAACTGAAAAGGGTTGTTTTATGGGCAATATCTGGCCAAGTGTGTTATGTGCAATTCTATTTTTACCAGATTAAATGTGTGAAAAGGCATTGATAGTAGGGTGTTGTAAATGGGGGGCAAACAGAAGGTAGGACACAGGGTAAGTACAGACAAATGAGTAAGATGATGATGGGAGAGCAGCATAGTTATCCCCTTTTTGACAAACTAACTGTATATTTGTAAAATAATTTGAGGATTTGGATAGTCACCACTTCAGAGGTGGGTGATGATAACTTAATACTGTGGTGTGGCAAGTTGGACCAGATCAAATGTGTCAGATGCACACACATGAAAAGTGGAGAGCTATCCATTATTTAGTTGGAGAGAGGGGAATGTTGAGGAAGGTGGTTAGGCATGAGGATTAGGAATATAGGGTAGTTTACATAGGAGGTGTAGACATGCAAGACAGGCAAGACAAACAAGGGTGGTGATGGACACAAAAGGTGGGGAAGTACCATATTTGGGGATAGGTAGGGGACACCAGTGGTTCTTCCTCATCCCACATGATTACAGTGCGAATGTTGCTCTCACCCTCAGAATAGTCATTACTGTCTTCTGTCACAGACACTGGGGCAGTACTGGGCAGGGCATCGACTTGGCTATTCAATGCACAACTTTCTCAATTCTGCCAATATGGGCACTGAGGCCCCTTTCCATAATGTCTTCCACCAGACTGTCAACTCCTGACAGGTAATGTAATCACCACCTCCTAAACACTACTCCCAGTAGACACCACTGCACCAGTTCCCAGGGCAGAGTTACCAGATGCAGATGGAGAAGGTAGTGTAGGGGTTGTGGAGACAATGCTGACAGTTTTGACCCCAGAAGTGATGGGTGTCTATGCTTTCTATAGCAGTATTGCTGCAGCCACATGTGCAGATATGGTGATCCACCCCCAGTGGTCAGTGTAGCTCCCATGCTGATATTATTTGTACTGTAATGGGAATTATGTTGCAGATAAAAAGTAATTTAAAAAATAGAAAAGAGATATAGGGTGGGGTAGATAACATAAAATAGCATAATTTCATGTCATTGTAATAGTTTAAAATAAATCAAAATTGGCACATACATATGCTAACTTCTCACACATCCAAATGTTAATATAAAATCAGAAATGTGTCATAAATGCATCAATGTCATTGTTATTATAGACATTTGGTGATGATTATGTATGTGACAGATGCATTTCAATTAAAAAAATATCAATTTACGAAGCTAAAATTTTAATGTTGCTTAATTATTGTAGACAACAGAGTTTATATATTGTCATGTAAAATATGCAATTTGTGACACCTAAGCTGATTATACATTGCCAAAAGCAATTATCTGGAGCTATTGGAGCAGGCATGTATAGTTGATATACATGTAAAGTATTTCTACTCAGGTATGTGCATCTCAAGCTCATATGAGCTGATGCCCTGTAATTTGGTAACATTAGTTATACATCTGATGTATAATATTGTGCTATAATTCATACCTGAGCCATACTTACCTGCTGCTTTCTGAGGCATGCCAGTTGGTCCAGTTGTATCTCTTGATTCCTTTCAATCTCTTCAAAGCTATGCAGAACAGTAAACAGAAAAAGAAGCATAATGAAAAAAGGGATGCCTTGGCAACCCATGATATTGTATTGGCTTGTGAGAGGCCACTATGCTTCCACAACCTAGGCATGTTAGCAGTTTAAAATTATTCCTCCAATTTGTGAAGGCATCCCTGCTTGTACTTTTTTCTTAGGCTATAATGGTGATGGCAGTTTTTACCCTTGTATGGAATGCCAGCTGCACTGGTGACAGCCTTAAACAACCTGTTTCCAAGCCTTTGTCTTGTACTGAAACCTGGTATAGTCCTCCTGCAGAAGCGTACAGCTGCAGCATTTTATAAGGAATACAATAAAGACCTTGGACTCCTCCTGAAACACCTTTGGGCTATAAATTCAGCACCACCCTCACCATCAACTGCCATTTCTTCTCAAGGATATCAGGAAAAATTACAAGAATCTGTGTCATATTTAGATCTTGTGTGTACCACCACCACCATGTGCACAACATCAGACAACTTTGACAAATACATTTGTGTGATAAAATCACACAAATCAAATGAAATATGAGTTAGGTATGATTTCTTCAATGTACACTTCAGGTGTGAAACACGGCACTGAGACTTGCCATGTGCATATACAAATGTTCCCTGATAAATCCATCAACAGTTTTTTTTAATAACCGTATCTCAGCTACATTTCAAACAATAGCTTGTTACCTCTGGGTATGGTCTCTTGGATGGTGAATGGCAATTACATGTATAGCCTTGTGACAAACCAATATGACATGACATTGTCAATTAGGTTGCTGTCGTTCACTCATTCTCTAAAGTACACTTACTTTAAATAGGACATAATAATTTCTTGGCTCAGAATTATTAACAATTGTGACTGATATCATCTGGGTATAGAACCCATGGAAAAAAGTAAATGGAATTGCTTTATGTAAGAACTGTTAATGCCACAGGAGAACTGACATTCCTAGAGTGTAATGTAATGTGTAACTACTGGAACATGATTGGAGATAACACCAATTCTGATAAGCCTTGCTGTGTTGCAGTCTGATGTGTTATTTTACTAGATTAATATATATAGGTGAATGTGTATTCCTATTTAAAAGTGTGCTTTGCATTTATTTCATACTTCACTACAATTTTACTTCATGTTAAAGTTAAAAAAAAAAACAAAAAGAACTGCCAAGAATGTTGTCTAGCACCTACTTTAAAACAATCTGTAACCTGGATTCAAACCATGCGTTGCATGTGTTACCCATAAAAAATAGCTGCATTAACAAGATGATCCACATAGAAGGAGACATTTTTTTGGCACCCAGTACTGTCCAGAGTGGTGACTAAAGTGCACTAGTGCCAGTCATATTTGCACTACTGACAACCAAGTCTTTGTGTATGTTAAAGAAAACTTTTGAGTTTTTACCTCGAGAAGTTAACTGTTGACTGTTAGTCACTGTCAATGCACAATACCAAGAACTGTTGTAAATAAAGAAGCTAGAAAAGACAACATTAAACATTGTGTTGACTTATCCAAGTGGTGACCTTCTACAACTGAAATGTTGTCAGTAAGGAGAACTAACTCCAATGGCATGTCAAATATTAAGATTAGAACCCAGTACCTATGATATTACCAATGAAACATCAGTATTTTGTCAGTGTTTGCAACATGATAAATTGCATTTCTGTTTTACTTCATTATGTATTCATGTCATAAAAGTTATTGAGGAATGAGCCACAGAGTAGTTTAAATGGGGTTGTGTTGTATACAGCATAAACATGTATGTGTACACCTTTGTTAATGACATATATTACCATTATGAGTAATTGTTCAGAAATATTTACAAATGCTTTGATTAAGGATCTATATTTCCCAGTTCATTTCTTCCTAGTTTTATGTCCACAGATTTGAGGACATGGTGTATTTTAAAAAAAGTGGTAATACTATAATTAGTATTAAGAAGACTGTGTGAGACATGTATAAGAGTTATCTCATTTATCATCCATTATACACACTTCTGCTACTATAATCCAAAACTGGAAATTGCAATTGAACTTCAGGTTTAAGTACAGCAAAAGTATTTTACTGCAAATACTAACTTCAAAATATCCATTGCTGGATTCAAGCCCTGCATTACTTCAGCTGTTACAGATACCTTACTGCACTAACACATTAAGCCACAGAAAAAGTTACACAAGAGGTGTATTTTAAGCAAACAGTACTGTCCACAGGCCTGGCTGAAGCTCAATGGTACCAGCCTCATTTGAGCTACTGATGACATTCCAACTTAATTTTCTAAGTTTTTCCTTTGGCACTGTCATTCAGTGATAGTCACCAGTGGTAGTCAATGGCATGTAATGCCAAGTAATACAAAAAGATAAAGGCAGTACTGAGTCAGTGTGATCATTTCTCAACTCCATGGTCTTATATTATTAAAAAAATCCTAATTTTTCAAAGACAATACCCTCTGTAGAATTGAACTGTGATATCATGGTTTTACCATAGACAGTGACAAGATTAACAGTGTTTGGCAAATTAAATCTGACATTATCAGAGATAGAAAGTAGAGCACATATACCCAGCTTTGTAATTCTAACATTTTACAATTAGGGAGTAACATGTCCATGTTGTCACACTTGTATTTTTTCCTTTCACAGTAGAAGTCTAGCTGAATGAGATATTTGTACATGTTTTGCTATTGAAGAATGCCACAGTATAAACACATGTTTGCAATACAAGTGTGTGTTCCTCCCTTTCATTTGTGAGCATTACTCAATTTACAAGCAGTTGTAACATGTCTGTATTATAATTTGCAATAATTTTAAAATTTTCTGATTGCATGTTTAAGAAGGATATACTTTACAGATAATTTGTACTCACAGGCACAGGTGTCTTTTAATCTTATTTTAATAAAGGTGGTATAATCTCCCAAGTCAGTAAATGTAATAAAAACCCTTAGTATGCACGTATTATAATTCACACACCCTCTTTAACTGTACATTCCAGTAACAGGAGTATTAAAGATATAATTAGTCACACTACTTTTAATGAGTCACACTTGCAAAGTATTAGCTAGCCAGAGTTCTGAATACTACCATTTGTACTTCTAGTGAATGTAGATGGCATCATGTAGGTCCTGACATCATGTTTACCTGTTTACCATATTTACCTGCCCAGCACCTTGAACAGATTGACTGATTTATGAATAACAGTGAGCTGACACCTGGTTTACAAATTACAACTGTCCATAGGGGTTGAACAACACAATGTAAGCACAACCTGGGGCTATGGAACTTCTATCATTCTAGAAAGGATTCAGTGAGTTCTCCAAGTGCTTCAAAATTAAAATACTGCTGTTTGATCTGATTTTCTGCATTTGCATTCTTTTAGGAGAACTCTATTACAATTTCTGTCAATGTATATTATCTTCTTTACAAGTAATGCTTGCAATAATGAGTTTATTATATTTGCCAAGAAAAGTGAGCGATGTCTACACTTTGCACAGTTGTGTTTGCAATGAAGGTACAACATTTGGTTATTGCAGTGATCCCCTACTTGTATTACACAGCTTTTTCGAAACATTTCTCTGAGAAAGTGAACACATTTCTAACTCAGGAGAAGTTTAAAATGTTAAAGTGACACTTCTGATGATGTTATATGGAAAGGTCATTGTATATGCTTGACATAACTTTTATTGCATTATGAAGTGTTGCATTATTGCCATTATGGTTGCTGGGGAGGGGTTACTTAGAATGTTGTGGATTTTAATTACATAACTGAGTACTGTCAATACTTTGCAATGTTCCTTTTGTAATAAAAGTTTAACAATTACCATTACAATGATCACTGACTTGTATTACACATAAAAATTGGGTTCTGCCCACATGTCTTTAAGACTGTTGACAACAAAACCAAACTTTGATTTAGGAAACACCAAACGTTTTATTAAAATGCAAAATATAAAGTGCAAAAATATAAAGTACAATGCTTTCAGGTGATACTCTTCCTCATTGCAAAAGTATCACCAGAAAGCTTTGCACTTTATATTTTGCTTTTTAATAAAATGTTTGTCAGTTCCTAAGTCAAAGTTTGGTTTTGCTGTCTGGCATTGATTTATTTTTGTCTTGCTTTACCACAGTAGCAGTTGAGTTTTCTGACCTTCTGACAGTTAACACATCTGCCTTTAAAAGATTATTTTAGTTTAAAAGTATAATTTCATACACTAGTATCATTGGTAATAATGCTATATATTCTAGAAATAACCACATTTCTTTCCCCTTATTCAGTTCTGTTATTGTGGGGGGCGGAGTGAGAGGTTTGGGTGTTTTTTTTTTAGTTATGTGTTAGATGTCTTTATTCATATTTAGTCGTTGTTAATATTTTTATGATGATGCCTGCATAATAAATGCTTATCTGCCCATTGTAGATCAACTTGTATGCACACAGCCCCTGTTGATTAGTCTGATAGTTTTCTTTTTTTTTTTAACTTCAGTACAGGGATATGGCACCTAAACCAGGTGGGCCATGTAAACTTGCATTTTACAGTTATAGTACAGGCCTTCCTTCTACATCACTCATGCATCTTAGTGAAAATGTTAGTGAACAGGCCCTTGTTTGGCTGTGCCTTGGAGCAGAAGGCCAATTATATGAATGCTGTAGGTGGCTATGACTATGAATGCAAAGCTATCAGTCATAGGGCCAGTGATATGATTACAAATGCCAGAAAGAGAGTGAGGGCTGTTGCATGGGAGCAGAAAATGATTGGGGGTGATCCTGCTTCTGAACCTCCACACAACTCAGAGGAGTTTTTCAGTGGTGTGATGGATGTGGGGGTAGAAGTGGAACACATCCACAGGGTGCCATAGATATATACACATAATTATATTGGGTTTTAGAGTTATAATAGTTGGGTTTTAGGGTTCATCTTCTGTTTAATGTTTGTCATACTTATTTCAGTCTCAGTTTGATTTGTTTAGGCACATCGGGTTTTGAACTGCCATGACCACCTGGGCATGTTATGGGTATAATATTTTTTATTTATTTATATATTTGATCTTAAAATCCCCTTGCTGAAATGCTTACTTGTCCTTGCATCTATTATTGCTTTATTAATGTTTACATAGATTATTTTACTAATGTTTACATAGCTTATGTCTGATATTTCTTTCTTTCATTTCTCCTTTTTTTTCTGTTTAATTATTATAATCACAGTAGAGGCTGACACTGGTACTCTGGAGTTCCTCCAGCCTGATGTCATAGTACTGGTAGCCTCTGATGATGATGGCACCAATGAACAGGCAGTCTGGGGTTGTAGAGGGTATGTATGACACTGAGGTTGTGGCTCGCAGATCCCTTCTACAGGGTATGGGCACAGTCAGTATGCCTATGCATGCCTATTTCATTCAGCCATCTGACATAAGACATGTTGAGTGTAACACAGTTATAGGGGGCAGTATGGTTACACCAGTTGGACAGCTGGCAGAGTTTCCTCCTAGCATTTAGAAGGGTTAAGTACCACACAGGGATGTTGGTAGAGGTGCTCAGAGGAGGCAAGCTTACCACTCTCCCCATGATGTTGGCGTGTCAGTAGGTGCCACGCAGTATATATGTAGGGCCATTGTGGCAGCACAGGCAAGTTTCACCATGGCCATAGAAGACAGAGTCTGAGTACTACATACCATGCATTCTGATGCATGATACTGCCTGAAACATATGTGTGTGAGTCCTTGGACTGGATGAATAACACACTGGATTATGCAATGTCTATTAATGGAACATTTGCTAGGGAAGGGCCAGCACCCACATGACCAAAGAGCCAAATGTTAGCTGACATGGCCTAGATCCTACTACCATAGTGATACGACTTCCACTGTTCCATCAGTGATTGAGGTGTCCATAACTAGATGTGGCAGATCATGTAGTCATGCTCCGTGATTTAGTCTTGATGAGAGCTCATTCAGCAGACATCATTCACACTCAGGCGGCACCAAGATGTCTATCCAGGGTCATGGAACTAGCACTTCCTGGCAGAGGTAGTTCATGTGGTTGGGAGGAGCAGCAGTGAAATGAATTCTCTACCATACATGGCTCACACCTTTCCAGGATACCAGGGCATAGTGCTATCAAAAATCCAGTGACCATGTACATGAAAAAACACATACAGTGCACCTCACATTGCCCATGCTGCCACACATACACACACCGACACACACACACACACACACACACACACACACACACACACACACACACACACACACACACACACACACACACACACACACACACACACAAACATAAAAGTCTTTAACATTTGACTTCTTTACATCTGCTGCTACTGGCCCTGACAGTCCATGTTTTCTGTTAACCTAAATTCTCACTCACACAGATACACTTCTTTTGCATGAGACTTGCCCTCATGTAGCCACCCACTCCTACCCTATGCTACTGATGATGACTGTGCCCTACTCTTTGCACATTTCTTTGTAACATAGGGTTTCCCATGTCTGATGCTCACAGTGGATAGCTAAAGCTTGGTTTGTTGTATGCCTACTTTCATTACAATTATGTCCTGAATTGCATTCTTGTATTATTCTGCTCATGTTCGATGCTCTTACTATGCTGTATTCATACCCTTAGAAGTAGTATTAGTATCACAGCCTAATAAGTATGATTTACAGCTTGATCAGCATCTTTTGCAGATGATGATAAGTCTAACTTAGGTGACTTTTATGTCTTATGCACAGTAGTGATCAGGCCAAGTGTATGTGTTTGGGCAACACATAGCTGATTTCCTCTGTTGGATGACATATTCTCATTTGTGTCTTAACTAGTTATACTGTATTTTTCTAGATATCAGGGGTGCATAAGTATGCTTGATCATTTATCTGAGTGGTGGGTGGGGAAAATTTAACTAAACATTGTGGGTTTGTTTGGCATGAATCTGCTTTGGCTTGGCAAACAGGTTGCATACATGTGAAGGGAATAGCTATCATATACCTTTTAATAGCTTCATAGTTTGTGTATTTTTTGTTTCCTATGCCTGTATAGTTAAGCAATGTCTTATCTTAGTGAAGCACAGTAGTTACAAATGAAGATAATATTTTTTTTCCTCATTTCAGTTTCATTTACCTTGGCTAATGCTTCTGATAAAAGTTGTCTATTCTGGGTTTAACTCTGCCTGATGCTCACAGAACACATCCAATTCATAGATAAGTGAAGGCTGATCATTTTGCATGCATTACTGTTAAGTGTATGTGTTTAGCTTCTTATCTTCTCAATTAGGTAGTGAGTGTATGTCCTATTCACTGCCTCTTAGCCAAGGCCATAGCTTGTTGTGCATGCCTCCATCTGCCATGATCATCTCTAACTGTTGATTCATCATCTGACTCCTCATCTGTGTCTGCTGACCCTGCTAGCCTTTAGCTGTGGTGCTGAGAATTGCAGTCCTTGACCTTGATCTCTATGAGGCAACTGTTTTCTAGCAATAATTTATGCAGTATGGCACAAACTGACACTAGTTTGGCAAGGTTGGCTGGGTCATACTGCTGCTCACATGCAGGTGTTTCTAGACATCAGAAAAGTGACTTGAACAAGCCAAAACCATGCTCTATAATAGTTCTACCTTAAACATGTGTGTGCATTGTCATAACATTGCTCAGTGGGGTAGTGTGGGCTTCTTATGGGTGTCATAAACCAAGGTTCCAGTGCATAACCAACATCCCTGACTAGATGTCCATGTTGGAAGTCACACCTAAAAATCCTTAGATATAGGATGCAGGTGTGCCATATGTGGAAACTGCCAGGTAACCTGCACACACATTATAGACGATCCCTTGTATATTACAGATGACTGACAGTTGATAGAGTGATAGCCTTTTCTTTTCTTTTTGCTTCCTTCCTGTTAACCAGACAAGGCTTTTATTTCTAGATGTGTGAAGTCTGTGGTACCCAGAACCTCAGGAAATGTGCTATGATACAGACATTTTGCATGGTAGTAACTCTCTCCTTAGGGATGAGGGTAAACTAAATATGCTCCTTTACATGTTGCAGCATTACATTGAGAAACTGGTGCAATGTTCTTGAGGCTGAGGCCTGTGACACCTCCCAATATGTCCCCTGTGGGTCTTTGAAAAGTGCCTCTATTTAGAATATGTAATGTTGCACATATCTTTGTTTCCACTGAGGTGAGTTCTCTATGATTCTCATGGGGCCTCAGGTGAGGGTGGCAAATGTTGACTATCTGCTCCAGGGTATACCTCTCCACTGTGTAGTGTTCTATTATTTCTATGTCATGAAGCCCATGGAAGGTCAAATGTGGCCTAAACATTCTACACCTTTTAGGCCAAGGCCTGTCAGCAGCAGCTTGCAGTAAATCCAGTTGTACATACAGATTAATGATAACAACAGCAATCCCTAACATTTTCTAAGTATCTTTTTGGCTGTACTCCAAAAAATATTGGAATTCATGGCTAAAGGGAGTGCGATGTGTTGATGCATGTCTTTCACATTCCTGAATTGCTCCACCATATTGATTTGCTTCATTACCATGTAATTCAGCTACTTATTCTTTCATTAGCATATTCTGACACATTATATTCTTAACACACCCAGAACCAAAATGACACAAAACCAAACCAGTGGGCTTTCAGGACAAGAACACCGTCAAAACAAACTCATTGCACAAAAACGAACAGATTAAGAGCTTTCATCCAGTTGAAGCGTAGGAGTTCATCCGAATCTAAACACACATTTTTTAAAAAAAACATTTAAATACCTTGTTAATTAAGTCACAAGATCTCCAAATAAATGTTTTGAACCCAAGATGGGATCCCTGGAAGGATATTTTAGAGGCCAAAGAACTCAAATGGCAGTTAAAGTTAGAAGCATTATATCCACTGGGGTTAAATGATCATTTAAGTAAAACCAGTATACTGAAACTTAGATCATATGTTTTATAGCTTTGACAAGTGTCACAATATCATAGTGTATGATATTTAAGTAAGAGTAACATCAATATTTTAACAGCTCCATATTTTGCAAATTAAATTCTTATACATAAGTATTTATAATATATATATATATATATATATATATATATATATATATATATATATATATATATAGTGAAATGATTATGTATTAGCACAGAATATCATGAAAATTGTAATGACATGCTATTTATTAGAATGTTGGTTTTAGGTTCATAAGTTCATACTAGGCTATTTGCCCTAGGGCAATTACAAGCCTAGCCAGAGTGTGTTTGGCTTTCGCCACCCATTTTAAAATTAATTTTGCTACGCCCCTTTTCGAGGTTAGTATACTGTGCATCTGTCTAACAGTGACACAGAAGTGATACCCGGAGTAAATCTATGATCTCCCATCCACTCATCAAGATTCCTCTTGAAGAGAGTCAATGAGGGACTCTGCCTAATCTGGACTGGGATTTTATTCCAGAGTGAAGGGAGCCTCTGGGTTATGAATCTGTCCCTCCAGCATGTCCTATTTATTTCAGTGCTGAGGTTCAAGTCTCTCGAGCGCATAGCTCGATGGGATTTGGATTTTCTGAGGTGCAGCATGTCCATTAATTCTGGGTTGGACATGGCTTTATACGTGAGGCACAGATCGCCTCTGAGCAGGCGGTATGCCACTGAGTAGAGCTGGAGTTTCTTTAACCGGGCAGCATATGGCATTTGTTTGAGCCCTTTGATCCTCTTGCTGAGGTACTTTTGGGGTCTTTCCAGTTGCTGGAGGTGTCTGGTAAGGTACACCCCAAAAGGGGCATTGTACTCAATTATGGGCCTGATGAGGGATGAGTAAAGAGGCACGATGACCTCCCCTGATCTAGATGCGAATCCCTTCATGATTAGGTGGGCTATATAAAATGATTTTCTAACCACTTTGGCCACGTGGTTGTCGAATGAGGGATTGCTATCAACTTGGGTCCCCAGGTCCCTAATTACTTCTTCCGTACTTAATGGATTACCATCTATGTGGTAATTTGTGGGCACTTTGTTTTTGCCGAAGGGGATGACTATACACTTTTTGGCGTTTAGCTTGAGGCCATGGCTCTGGCACCAGTTGTCTGTTTCTATGAGGCCCTTTTGTAGGATGCTTGTGTTGGCTGGAGAGTCAATTATGGCACCCAGTTTGCAGTCATCTGCGAACTTGGTCAGCCACAGTCCTTCCATGCTGGCCTGTACCTCCGAGAAATATATACCGAACAAGAGAGCTCCCAGGACTGAGCCTTGTGGGACGCCACTTGTAACTGGTTTGGAGTCTGACATGGCTCCAGCAATTCTAACCATGTGGGTTCTGTCCTTGAGCCAGTTTGCAACCCATCTAGTGACATAGGGGTTTATGTTTAAGCTGGTGAGCTTATCTATAATGCCCGAGTGGGGTATTGTATCGAAGGCCTTTGCGAGGTCCAGGTAGGCTGTGTGGACCACCTTCCCCTCATCAATGGCCTTGGTGACTGTTTCAAAGAAATCAACCAGGTTTAAGAGGCAGGATCTGCCCTTAACAAAGCCAAACTGGGTAGGATCCAGTGTCTATAGGTCCGCAATATCTTTATTTATGAGGTCCATGATGATCCTTTTCATAGCTTTGCAGACCAAGCTAGTCAGACTTATGGGACAATAGTTTCCAGGATCAGTTGAGGCACCACTTTTGGGGACAGGGACCACTGCTGCTGTACGCCACTCTTTGGGTACATATCCTGTAGTAAGGCTGAGATTGAACAGTAGTTTTATGTTTGGGTTTAGTTCTTCTTGGAGTTCATGTAGGACGCAGCCCGAGACACCGTCTGGTCCCACTGATGCTGTGTTTTTTGATTTGGAGTGGGCGACTCTTACCTGAGCATCTGAGATGTCAGGGTGGCTGCACTCTGCTGGGATAGATATGTGCCCTTTTGGTGGGAAAGGGGGGGGGGAGTTTGCGCTGAACCTGTCAGCTAGGATGTTGGCAATGTCTGTAGGTTCGGTGTATTTTTTTGTCATTTTGGACTAATTCTGAGCATATCTGGGAATTCCCACCCAGGTTTCTAACATAACTAAAGAAAGCCTTGTGATTATCCTTAGTGTCCTGCGCAATTTGTCTCTCGAAGCTGGCCTTAGATGATTTTATGAGTGCCCGTAGTTTTTTGCTAATACTGATCAGAGATGCCTTCCCTTTTTGGGATTTTGCTCTATCATGTAGTAGCTACCTCCTTCTATTGTATAGTTTGTTTATGGCTGGGGTCCACCAGACAGGACGCCTGCCTTTGGAGGATTGGGTCTTGGTTTTGTTTGGGATTGCATGATCCATGCATTCCTGAATGTATTCATAGTATGCGTTTATAAAGGATTCTGCGGTCTGGGACGTATTTTCCACAGGCCCGGGGGCTTTGAAGGATTCCACCTCGGTTTTGAGGAGTGTGAAATTTGCTTTGAGAAGTTTTTCACTGTGGTTTTCTGGGCAGGGGCTGGGGTCGGGATGTGAATATCTAGTGAGATTAGTTTATGGTCTGATCTTACCAGTGAGGGATACACTTCTGGTCTGGAGCCTAGAGTCCCCATGTTGGTGATGATCAGGTCCAGTATGTTTTCCCCTCTTGTGGGAGTGGTAACAAGCTGTTCCATAGCATTTGAGTTTATAAATTCTAGGAACCTTTGGGCTAGGGTGTTGGAGCTAGAGTAATGCTCCCAGTCTATGTTTGGGTAGTTGAAGTCACCCAATATAATGGTGTTTGGAGAGACCTTCATATTTTCCAGTGTTCCCAGGAAGGCTGAGTGGGGTTCCTGGGTTTGGGAGGGTGGTGTGTAGCAGGCTATAAACTGGAAGGCAGTTTTACCCACTGTTAGTTGCACATGGATAGTCTCTGATGCTTTGTGCTGTGCCACAAACCTGGTGGTGTGGGTATCTTTGATGAATATTGATACTCCCCCTCCTTTTGTGGTTCGGTCCAAGTTTTGGGGCCGAAAAACATGGTATGAGGTATAACCTGGTAGTGCTGGGGTGCTCTTGGGAGCCTTGAACCAGGTTTTTGTTACTGCACAGATATCAATGTTCTCCATGCTAAGGAGAGTTTCGAGTGTGTGCATCTTGAGGTTTAGACTTCTGGCACTGAGTAGCATTACTCTTAGTTTCTTATCCCTTGTGATACCTATGTAGGTGGGATTGTCTTTTGAGCCTTGCCTAAAAAAGGCACTATGGGGATGGTAAGAGCCTTTGCCAATATCCAAAAGCCCAGGGGTGACAGGTGCAAGCCGTCCCTAGGAAAGCATTGTGGCTTGTCGAGCATGTCATCCCAGGCTGACAGGCATTGGATCCCCTTTGAATGACACCAATACTTAAGCCAATTGTTGAAATTGATCATCTTGTCTTCATATTGTGACATCATTCTTGGTGAGGGTAAGATGCTACTCAAGGTCAGGGTCATACCGGCCTGGGCTACATGCTCAGAGAGCTCCTCTATGTCTCTTTTCATGTAGTCCAGGGAGGTACATCTCAGGTCATTCACACCAGCATGGACAATGACTGAGTCATATTTGTACTTGCCTTGGAGTGACCTGAGTGCTTGTGTTATGTGGCGGATCCTAGCGCCCAACAGGCAGCTCACCGTGACTTTCTCCTTGTTCAGCCTGGTGAGTGGGACGTTAGTGTGCCTGACAATAGATTCACCTATTACAAGTGTATCAGTTGTGTTGTTTAGCCTTAAGGGCTGTGACTGTTCGGCACACTGGCTTTGTGAGCTATGTGTTACACGTGTTTTGTTCTGGGGTAGCAGTTGCTTGGATGTCTGCTTTGGAGGTCTCTGTTGCTTAGGCAGATTTTTATTTAGAGCCTTTGAGTATGTTTTTGTGTGTTTATGTGTTTGGTTTGCTGTCGTGGTAACTCTATGTGAGACTGGAATTGTAGTGAGTGTGGTTTCCTTCTCCTCCTGACTGGTTAAGCCAGTACTGAGTTGAGAGAGCTTAGCCTCCAGTTTGGCTATATGGTTGCATCTCTCACATGTTTTGGAATTTGTTGGGAGAAGGAGAGGGTTGTTTGTGTACATGAGGCAGCTGAAACATTGCCTCAAGATTCCCAGATTCACCAGCTGGACCGGAGAGGAGATTGACAACTGACCTTTGGACATGCTAGAATAGTATTGGGAATTCCTTTATAATTGAAAAAAGGGCTAATGGGGAACAAGGTACTCAAGGGGAGTTTGTGAGGGTGTAGTGCTTTTAATTTTTTAGTGCTGACTTATATAATTGCTTTAGTGAGCAAGTGCCAGGCTTTAGAGTAGGAATAGGGTGTTTATTATGAGAACTAGATCAGTTCTAAGGGAAAAACTGAAGAGCAGACTTTGTGGAGCCGAGAATGGTTTAAACCCAATTAAGCAGCGTTGCCCAATGCTACGCTATGTGCAAAATCGCTCAAAGCCACGCTAAAGCAGGTTTTATACAGGGGGGACTTGAAAGAGCTAGAAATTGGCCCAAAACAGCCAATAGACTGCCAGATTCTTGTGCTGGGAACACTCCTCCAGGGATAGATAGGCTGCTCTAAGTTCCCCACTGCCACTGGTGAACAAAGAAGCCTCCCTTTATCCAAGAAAGGAAATGGGCAACACAGGAACTTTCCAAAAGTCCAGAATACAGCAAAGCCTGTATTTGGACTACTCTAGGTCAGGAAAGACGGGAAACAAGGATCATTTTTTTTTCTTTTTTTGCAACAAACAGCAGGAAAATGCAATAAATATGTAACACAGGCTAGCACACTTGAGTGTATAGCCTCAACAGGTAAATGCAACAAACAGGGCAAACTTTAAAAGTGCAGGTGCAAAAACAACTTTAAACAGTTTAAAACAGTACAAGAAGCAGAAATACTTGCAGTTTAGCTAGATCGGACAGTCGCCCAGGTAGTAGCAGCAAAAAAAAAAACACTTTTAAAAGGTTAGCAGTCACTCTTTTAGCCTCTCTGCTGCTAGCACCACTCTGCAGGACCACGAGGAGCTTGGCTGAGTAGTAACAAGTGCAAAAACCGTGCCAAAGTGGGTTTTATACAGGGGGACTTGAAAGAGCTAGAAATTGACCCAAAACGGCCAATAGACTACCAGATTCTTGTGCTGGGAAGACTCCTCCAAGGAAAGATAGGCTGCTCTAAGCTCCCCACTGCCACTGGTGAACAAAGAAGTCTTCCTCTATCCAAGAAAGGAAATGGGCAACACAGGAACTTTCCAAAAGTCCAGAATACAGCAAAGCCTGTATTTGGACTACTCTAGGTCAGGAAAGACGGTTAACAAGGATACTTTTTTTTTTTTCTTTTTTGCAGCAAACAGCAGGAAAATGCAATAAATATGTAACACAGGCTAGCACACTTGAGTGTGTAGCCTCAACAGGTAAATGCAACAAACAGGGCAAACTTTAAAAGTGCAGGTGTAAAAACAACTTTAAACAGTTTAAAACAGTTCAAGAAGCAGAAATACTTGCAGTTTAGCTAGATCGGACAGTCGCCCATGTAGTAGCAGCAAAAAAAAAAAAAAGACTTTTATCAGGTTAGCAGTCACTCTTTTAGCCTCTCTGCCGCTAGCACCACAATGCAGGACTGCGAGGAGCTTGGCTGAGTAGTAACAAGCGCAAAAAACGCACCAAAGCAGGTTTTATACAGGGGGACTTGAAAGAGCTAGAAATTGGCCCAAAACGGCCAATAGACTACCAAATTCTTGTGCTGGGAAGACTCCTCCAGGGATAGATAGGCTGCTCTAAGCTCCCCACTGCCACTGGTGAACAAAGAAGCCTCCCTCTATCCAAGAAAGGAAATGGGCAACACAGGAACTTTCCAAAAGTCCAGAATACAGCAAAGTCTGTATTTGGACTACTCTAGGTCAGGAAAGACAGGAAACAAGGATATATTTTTTTTTTCATTTTTGCAGCAAACAGCAGGAAAATGCAATAAATATGTAACACACGCTAGTGCACTTGAGTGTGTAGCCTCAACAGGTAAATGCAACAAACAGGGCAAACTTTAAAAGTGCAGGTGCAAAAATAAATTTAAACAGTTTAAAACAGTTTAAGAATGCAGAAATACTTGCAGTTTAGCTAGATCGGACAGTCACCCAGGTAGTAGCAGGAAAACACTTTTATCAGGTTAGCAGTCGCTCTTTTAGCCTCTCTGCTGCTAGCACCACTCTGCAGGACCACAAGGAGCTTGGCTGAGTAGTAACAAGCGCAAAAAACACGCCAAAGTGGGTTTTATACAGGGGGACTTGAAAGAGCTAGAAATTGGCCCAAAACGGCCAATAGACTACCAGATTCTTGTGCTGGGAGCACTCCTCCAGGGATAGATAGGCTGCTCTAAGCTCCCCACTGCCACTGGTGAACAAAGAAGCCTCCCTTTATCCAAGAAAGGAAATGGGCAACACAGGAACTTTCCAAAAGTCCAGAATACAGCAAAGTCTGTAGTTGGACTACTCTAGGTCAGGAAAGATGGGAAACAAGGATAATTTTTTTTTTCTTTTTTGCAACAAACAGCAGGAAAATGCAATAAATATGTAACACAGGCTAGCACACTTGAGTGTGTAGCCTCAACAGGTAAATGCAACAAACAGGACAAACTTTAAATTACAAGCGCAAAAGCGTGCTAAAGCTGGCTTTAAAGCAGGGGGTTAGAAAGAGATAGGAAATGGCCCAAAACGGCCAATAATCTACAAGTTACTGGACTGGAACCACTCCTCAAGGGACAGATAGGCTGCTCAGAGCTCCCCACTCTCACTGGTGAACAAAGAAGCTTCCTCCTATCCAAATAAGGATATGGACAACACAGGAACTATGACACAGTCCAGAGATCAGCAATACCTGAAGACTGGACTATTCTAGTTCAGTAAAGGCGGGAAACAAGGATATATATATATATATATATATATATATATATATATATATATATATTTTAAAGTAGCAGAAATTAGGTACAGAAACACAGTAAATGCTTTAATTCAGCTAGCGCACTTGAGTGTGTAGCCTACCAGTTGCTTGTATCACTCTGCAGGACACCACGAGGAGCTGTGCGGAGTTGTATACAATAACAAACTTTTTAAATCACAGATTCACTAAATTAAATCGGTAAAGTTTTCCTTTAAGGCAAACCATTTTTGCTTGTTAATTGAATTATTTGGAGATCATGTGACTTAATTAACAAGGTATTTAAATATTTTTAAAAAATGTGTGTTTAGATTCTTATGAAGTCCTATGCTACAACCTGATGAAAGCACTTAAACTGATCTTTTTTGTGCAATAAAAGTTTGTTTTGACAGTGTTCCTGTCCTGAAAGTCCACTGGTTTCATTTTGTGTTGTTTATATTGCAGACAGGCATGATGTGTAGAGATTTTTAAAGAATTGCAAACAGCACGCTTATCACTGTTTCAAGCACAATGGGTTTAGAGTGAAGTGTAGGCACCCTTGCATCCCAGCATTTGTTTTTTATTATAGATACAGTGATTTTTTTGATTTTTGGTTTTAAAAGTAATCAATATATATGATGCAAATGAATGCCAGCACCACATTTTACATTTTACCTATCAAACCTTTGAGGGCTGAGTAAAGCATGAAGATTTATAATGAACTGCCCAGGTTATATAAATCCTATGAGTGGATATCCATGGAGTAGTATTGCTGTAAACACATTCCAGTGAATAATTCAGTATATGTGTCTTCCCCCCATGTTTGTATTTCAATTTATATAGGAAAACTGGAAGAAAGTTACAATAAAGAACAGTATATCATAACTATTCAATGAAAATAAAAGAAGATTTTAATGTCCCATACAGACATTCAGGGAACTCTCATAACTTTTAAGAGATTTGCATTTTTATTTGTTTGTGTTGTTTCAGTAAAGGCAGAAATGGGTAAAAGAGGTAGTGGGGATATAGATATGCATTTAGGTAACAAAGAACCCTTTTTTCAGCTGAAGTTAGCTGCCAATGTTTCACCAAGTTTAAACTAGATTATTACTATTCTACCAATTTTAAAGAGCCAAAGATTAAAATAATAAGTGAAATGTAATAATTGGCAACGTAACTTTGAAATGAAGCATGTTATCTTGAACAGCACAATGTCGTTCCAAGGCTGTCGAATATCCTCTTTGCCAAACAGGTAAATCATTGGCTGCTTTGGATCTTTGATACACAGGTGGATACATAAATAAATCAGGCAGTAACCCTTGCAGAAATACATAACAAAGCAGAAATTAAGCACCTCCATCACTCAACTTAAGTAACTAAAATAAAAAATGCATGCATGCATACATACATACATAAATCACACAATGACAGTAAACAACACCGTACATATTTGACTAAGTATGTGACTAAGTAATGGAAACACTGAAAACATTTTGTATAGACTAAGTATTTGATTAAGTGTGGGTAATTACCAGTGATCATTATATTAAATGCCTATGAGTTTCTATTATGTTAATAATAAAGAGGAACCTGCAAAGAACCAAACCACTGCCACTATACTAATAAAAAGCTCAGAAAATGCTGCTGCAATTATCTTTTGTAAGCTACTGCCATACGTTTTCTTGTCACCACCTTGTGTTATTAAATATATGACTCTCAATGTTCCAAATACTTTGATACTTGACAAAGATGTTCAACAGCATCAGATTCGACTAGAAGTTAGGAAGCCATAATAATTACACAGCAAAAGTGTTGTTGTGACTTGAACAAATTAAAGATTATTAGAATTGTGAAAGAGGTATAGTAGAGAATCATATGTGACCGGTGGCATTAAATTATGTTTTTT